>NC_090989.1:44549469-44852500 GCF_041146395.1 Eulemur rufifrons
TAAAAAAAAAAAATACACAAGGGTGGGAAAACCCGTTTGGGAGGAAAATTTCACAGGCCTTGCTAGAAATCTAGATATTCAGGTGCAAGAAGCTCAAAGGATTCCTGGCAGATACATCACAAAGAGGAAAACACCATGACACTGGCAAAAATAAACATAAAAGAGACAGTCATCAGACTGGCCAAAATAAACATAAAAGAGACAATCCCATGAGCCATAAGGGGAAAGCACCAAGTAACTTACCACGGAAAACCCATCAGACTAACTGTAGACTTCTCAACTGAGACATTACAAACCCAAATGGACTGGGGACACAATCTCAGTCTTCTCAAACAGAATAATGGCCAGCCTAGAATTTTGTATCCTGCAAAACTAAGGTTTTTATATAAGAAGGAAATAAAGACTTTCTCAGACAAGCAAACACTGAGGGAGTATGTCAAGACAAGACCTGCCCTTCGGGAATTACTCAGAACTCCCTTATACACAGATTATCCCAATAGACAGCCATCAGTGTAAAATCACTCAAAAGCTAACAGTAAAAGCCCAGATACCACAATGGCTCAAGAGATAAAACAAAGCAACAAAGTCCTACTCAATAGGATGAACAGAAAACCACCTCACGTATCAAGCATTTCAATAAATATGAATGGCTTGAACTCCCCACTGAGGAGGCATAGGCTGGCTAAATGAACAAAAATATAAATAAACTAAGTAATTTCTGTCTCCAGGAAACACATATAACCCACAAGGATTCATTCAGATGAAAGGTGAAAGGATGGAACATTTCATGCAAATGGAAACCAAAAGAAAGCTGGTATAGCAGTTCTCATATCAGATAACACAGTCTTCAAAAAGTAATGAATAACAAAGATTGTCATTATATAATGGTAAAGGAAGCAATTCAACAAGAAGACATAATGGTTCTAAATATTTATGCACCTAACAGGTGCACCCAGATTCATAAAGCATACCCTACTTAATCCAAACAAAATGGTAAGCAATAGCACCATAATAGCTGGGAACTCCGACACTCCTCTGACAGAACAGGAGAGATCCTCCAAACAGAAATTAAACAAAAAACAATGGACATAAACAGAACTCTAGAATAAATGGACTTGACAGACTTTTACAGAATATTATACACCAAAACCACTGAGTATACATTCTTCTCATCAGTTCATGGAACATTTTCTAAGATTGCTCGCATCCTAGGCCACAAAACATGTCTCAACAAACTTTTAAAATATAAAAACTATACCAAGCATCTTCTCAGATCACAGTAGAATAAAATTAGAAATCAACTTCAACAGAAACACTCATATCTGCACAAAGTCACGGAAACTAAACAACCTACTGCTAAAGGACAGACAGATAAAGGAGGAAATTAAAATGGAAATCAAAAGATTCTTTGAACTAAGTGATAAAGGGCACCCATTAACCACTCCTACTTTATTTTCCTCTTCCTGTTACCCTTCCCAACCTCTGGTAATCATTATTTTACTATCTACATGAGATCAATTGTTTTAATATTTAATTCCCACATATGAGTGAGAACATGAGAAATTTGTAATTCTGTGCTTGGCTTATTTCATTTAGCATAATGTTCTCCTGTTCCATTCATGTTGTTGCAAATAACAGGGTTTCATTCCTTTTTGTGGCTGAATAATATTCCCTTATTTATATGTACCACGTATTCTTTGCTTATTCATCTGTTGATGGATACTTAGATTGATTCCAATCTTTGCTATTGTGAATAGTGTGGTGATAAACTTGGGAGTGCAGATATTTTTTCAATAAACTGATTTTATTTCTTTTGTTAATCCTGTATTCTTGTCTTAAACATCAATTTCCCTTTCACATTCAATAATGTCCCCATAAATTTACCACATGCTTAGAATGACTCTCCTTTTCTCTAAATGTGTTAATTTCTGCACAATTTTGAATTGAAATAATTGCATTTATTTCCATTTCTTTAATTCTTCAAAATAGTTTCCATCTACTATAATAGTAATAAATAAAATTAAGAGGACATTCTAATAAGTGAATAGTTTTATTCAACTTCCCTCACAAAATTTTCTCTTTGTAAGTCTTTAAGTGAGTCTTTATAAGTGAGGACATGGAAAAGAAACATGCAACATTGCTGACAGAGTTTATTCTCATAGGACTTACATATTTATCAGAGTGGAAAATCACCCTGTTCCTGGCATTGTTGGTAATATATTTTATCACCATCATGAGAAATCTTGGTCTGATTGCTCTCATCTGGAATGACCCCCACCTTCGCATCTCCACGTACTTATTCTTTGGGAATTCAGCCTTTGTGGATGCTTGTATATCATCCACAGTGACCCCCAAGATGCTGGTCAACTTTTTAGGCAAGAATATGATTATATCTCTCTGATTGCATGGTACATTTTTTTCCTTTGGAATCAGTGTGACTACAGAACTTTTTCTCTTGACAACAATGGTATATGATCACGATGTAGCCCTATGCAAACATTTTTATCCATTTACTAAATGTAATAGAAAAAATAGTGCAATCAAGTATATACCACTTCCTTTTGATGATGGCGAGTTGCTGCACACTCCCAACTCTGTGGGTTAAAAATAACACCCAGTTTAGAATAGGCAGCTCACATCACATGGTAATTTGTCGGATTGTGGCTAAGTGTTCAGTCTCAACTGAGATCCAGTAGCAAGATAAGAGGTATTTCTCAAAAGGAAGTTATCTGCAGAGGATCTTATGGCTTTGCTCCAAAATTCTAAAAGTCCATTTTGTAATTCACTTATTGGGGCCTGCCAATGTTTCCAACCAGCATCTCTATCTGCCACTGGCAATTCAAACATCAATAGATCTGCTAAGTCATATGGCCTAAGTAGCAGAGCAGCTTGCACACAAGCCTACTCCCATTGCACAGCCTTATCCTACTCTGAACACCACTGAAAACTATCAGTTTTTCAGATCACTCAGTAAATGACCTGGAGTAACAGCCAAATGAAAAATATGTTGCCTTCAAAAAGCCTGCTAGATGTTGTACCTCTTTTTTTATTTGTAGAAGGGGCCAGATGCAAAATTTATCCTTCACCTTAGAAGCAAAAACTACAGCATGGCCCATACCACTGAACTCCTAGAAATTTTGCCAAGGTAGAAGGCCCCTGAATTTTTGTTAGATTTATATCCTAACCTCTGACACACAAACATCTTACCAATAAGTCTAGGATAGTTGTTACTTCTTGCTTTCTATGCCTAACAGTATAGTGTCATCAGTATGATGGACCAGCATGATACTCTGTGATATGAAAAGGTGATCAAGTTTTCTGCAAACTAAATTTTGACATAGGGTTGGAGAGTTGATATACTCCTGTATTAGTCAGGATTCTCCAGAGAAATGGAACGAATAGAATGTATATAGTAATTTCTCAGTATCTGTGAGGGATTGATTCCAGGACCAAAATAAATGAATGCTCAAGTCCCTTATATAAAATAGTGTAGCATTTGCATATAACCTACTTACATCCTTCCATATACTTTAAATCATTTCTATATTATTTATAATATCTAATACAATGTAAAGGTTACATAAATGGCTGCTATTCTGCATTGTTTAGGGAATAGTGACAAAAAAGGCTATATATGTTCAGCACAGATGCAGCCATTCTTTTCCTTTTATTGAATATTTTTGATCTGCAGTTGTTTGAATCCATGTATCCAAAAAATTCAAAACCTGCAGATATAGAGGGCTGACTGTATGTTTATGCATATATACATATGTGAGTGCATATATACATGTGTGTATATATATGTGTGTGTATATATATACATATATATATAATCGAATGAGCCAATTCCTCATAATAAATTTTTTATATATAATCAAGTGGCTTACCTGATTATGGAGGCTGAAAAGTCCCATGATCTCTTCTCTGCAAGCTGTAGACCAAGGAAAGTCAGTTGTGTAATTCTACTCTGTGTCTGCAGGGCTGAGGGTTGAAGAACCAAGTGAACTAATGGTGTAAATCTTAGTTTAAAAGCAGAAGATTAATATTCCACCTCAACAAGGGTGAAGGCAGAAAAGGGGGAAAATTCTTCTTTTCTCTGCCTTTTTGTTCCATTCAGGCTCCCAACGGATTGAATGATGCCCACCCACATTGAAGGGGAAGCAATATTCTTTAACAAAGACACTGATTCAAATGCTAATCTCATCTTAAAACACCCTAACATACACACCCCAGAACAAATGTTTAATCTGGGCACCTCATAGCACAGTCAAATTGACACATTAAAATTAATTCTCACAACCTCTGAGGTAGGACAGTAAAGGTGTATTATCTGCCTCGCCAGCTAAAAGCAAACTGCTTCTGTTTGGTCTTATTGACTGGAATGGAAAACAGGTATTTTCCCAGTCAATAGCTGTGTACTAGATAACTGGGGAAGTGTTAACTTGCTGAAACCGCAGCTGGTACAGCAGCTGGAAATAGTGTTGCCACTTGGTTAAGTTTATGATAATGCACTGTCATTTTCCAAGATCCATCATTTTTTGGCACAGGCCAAATAGGAGAGTTGAATGAGGATGTGATGAGAATCACAACTCAGCTTACTTCAAGTCCTTGATGGTGGCACTAATTGCTGCAATCTCTCCAAGAATGTGGCATGGCTTTTTGTTTACCATTTTCCTAGATAGAGGAAGTTCTAGTAGCTTCCATATGCTTTTACCCTCTTAATAGCCCTTTCTCCACAGGTCAAGGAAAGAATGGGGGAGTTTGCCAACTGCTGAGTATATCTATTCCAATTATGCATTCCAGCAGTGGGGAAATAACCACAGCATGGATTTAGAGACTCACTGGGCCCCTCTGTAAGATGGGTCTGAGCAAAAACTCCATTGATCATGTGGCTTCCATAAGCCCCTACTCTGAGTGATGGGCCACAGTGATGTTTGGGTCTCTGGGGACTAGCATCAGTTCAGAGGCAATATCCAGAAGTCTCTAAAAATTCTGATTATTCCTTTTTCCTAGTACACAGTTGTCCTCATAAAAGGCCACAGGTCCTTTTGGGAAAGACTGGGAAAAAGATTAATAGTATAAATTTGGCGTGTACTAGAGTCATTTTTCAAGCAAACCCAGCCCCTTTTCATTCAAAGGATTCTGGGTTTGTAAACTGGCTCAAGCCTAGGAATTGATTGAGGGACTGTGACTCTGTTTTAATAATTCAGGTTAGACTTTTCTTCACTTTACTGAGAGCTTTTATACTTACACAGATAAAGTAAGAATTCACTTATAGAGACACAATAATCAACTAGCCAACATCACAGTTTTGTGCCAATCAGGCTGTTCTGATTGCTTCTTTGACTCTACTGTCCATTATGGCATCCATACCCACTTTGCCTTTGGTCGAGTGCTGTCACTTGGGCCCTACCACCCCAGGATCCAGTTGCTACTGTTGTATTTAAGCTTCCCAATACAGTGGCTGCAGTTCCTACTGTGAAGTCTGGCCTATGGAAAAGAGCAATCATGGAGCCCATCAAGCATGCCAGGACTCAACTCACAAATTTATTTCTTAGAGTATTGGTAAAAGGTATACCTTCTGAAACTTCTCAGTGTAAGTGAATAGGTCTTCAATGAAAAATCTACTCTAAAATTCCAATCCCTAAGGCTTTGAATCCCTTCATCTATATTAAACCAAGGCAATTTAGGCATTTCCAGTTTATTCATTGTGAGACAATTTTTGGCTCATGTTTCATCCAACTAACCAAACAAACTTTTAAAGCCCTCTATATTTCCCCAGGCTGCAGCATTAAATGCAGAATCTCTGCCTAGTGAGCCCATATCAACAAATTTGGATAGATCCAACTTTATGTTCCTTTGACTATTACCCCACATCCTTAGTATGTATTCCCACACATGTTCCCCAGATATCTGTCTATATAAATGAAAAAACTCATGTATTTATCTTTTAGTGTGA
Source organism: Eulemur rufifrons (assembly GCF_041146395.1). Lineage (NCBI taxonomy): Eukaryota > Metazoa > Chordata > Mammalia > Primates > Lemuridae > Eulemur > Eulemur rufifrons. Next base: position 44,555,429 of record NC_090989.1, read on the forward strand.
TATACATCTTCATGGATCATACTTTATATGTCACCTTCAGGAGCCTTCTGTTATATGGCTAAAAGCATAGAAGAAAGAAGGGTGGTGGGAGTAGGTCCTGAAACATATTAGCATTGTTTTACATGGCAAGTGCCTCAAGGAAGGTCATTAGTATCTCTGGACAATGTAGAATTAAGCCCCTAAAATGGGGATGGAAAGACACATACCACTGGGAATGGAGAGGTTGATACCACTGGAAATAGGGGCACCATTGCTACTGGGGTTGGGGACACCAGCTCAGTTGAAGGTGGAGAGACTGCTTTCACTGGTGGTGAGGAGTCCTCTTCCACTGGCAAAGAAGACTCAGAATTTAGGGAATCCACATTCCCAACTTCATCAGAGTCTTTCCACACACATCCTCATCCCAATTTACAGGATCCCATTCTTTCCCAATCAATACCCTCACTTTAACAGTAGATATTCTGTGAGACTAGGAGTTCAAACTGCATTATAATTTAGCCAGTTGCAGGATGAGATTCTGAGTTTGATTTTTAGCAATCTCAACCCTACAGCTACAGGAAATAAGGGGTTCCTTCAGGGCATACATAGAAGCAGTAGGTCATTTATATGGTATTTGACCTGGGAATTGGAATCTATGTGTTCATCTTTTTCTGTCACCACACTATAAGTGACATTAGAAGCAAACAACCAATGTCATATTCATAAGTCTTGGCATCCCATGACCCAGTTACGTTGACACATGAAATTAACCATCACAATGTTAAAGAGACTTCAAAATGTCTGAGATCATAAGATTGGACAAGAAAACAAGACACAATTGTATGGTATTTATAAGAAACACTTTAAATATGAAGACCTAAATAGGTTAAAATTTTAAAGAAGAAAAAATATATGTCCTATAAATACTAAGAAAAAAACTGGAGTGGCTATATCAATATCAACCAACTTGATGCAATGACATTTATAGAACACTCCATTCAATAGCAGCAGAACACAAAATATTTTAACGCAAGAAAGAAACATCTACAGGTTGGTGCAAAGGTAATTGTGGTTTTGGACCCTGAACTGCAAATTATTATAATTAGGCTCTTTATTAATCAAAATAGGAACCATTATAATCAACACATTTTTGTCAATAAGAAGTGCGATTGTTTATTCCTCTAGCATAAAAATCCATGTTTTGGGATTCACCGGACTCTTGGAAAGCATTTTCTGCATCCTGCTGGTTGTGGAAGCATTTTCCCTGCAAAAAACTGTTGAGATGCTTGAAGAAGTGGTAGTCAGTTGATGAGAGGTCAGGTAAATGTGGCAGATGAGGCAAAACTTTGTAGCTCAATTTGTTCAACTTTTGAAGCGTTGGTTGTGCAACGGGTGATTGGGCATTGTCATGGAGAATTGGGCCCTTTCTATTCACCAATGCCAGCTGCAGGCATAGCAGTTTTCAGTGCATCTCATCAATTTGCTGAGCAGACTTTCAGATGTAATGGTTTCCCCAGGCTTCAGAAAGTTGTAGTGGATCAGAGTGGCAGCAGACTACCAAACAGTGACCATGACATTTTTTGGTGCAAGTTTGGCTTTGGGAAGTGCTTTGGAGCTTCTTTCTGGTTCAACCACTGAGCTGGTCAGTGCCAGCCATCATATTATTATATACATATTTGTAAACATATACATATATACATATACATACTCTGTGCAGTATGTATATACTCTTATACTCTGCTATAAGAGATATATCATGGCTATAAGTTTAATGATAGCCATATGCCCACTCACACATCTCACACTACCTACTCTAGGTATCACTTAGCAATATGATGCAACCTGCCTGAGGATTTTTAATGCTAGCTCAGAGATTATTAGGTCTCTATGACAATGAAACCTAAAAATCCTGGTTGCCCTAGAAGCAAAACCACCTCAATTCAGATGCAACTTTTATTAATCTTAAAACAAAATTGACCCTTATAGGAGAAGCATAATTTCTCTTATGGAAAAAAAACTACTTGGTAACTGACCCAGGCTGAACACAGGTATAAAAAGTAGGAAAGAACCGTCCAAACTCTCATGAGGGTCTTTGTCCTCAATCACAATAGAAGAGCAGGGAAATCTTTCCAACCCATTTTATGAGGCCAGCATAATCTTGATATCAAAACAGGAATAAAAGGATTTTTTTTAAAAAGTACAAATTAATAATGTCCCTCATGAACATAAAGGCAAAAAACACTTAACAAAATATTAGCTAGTCATGTCCAGAAAGAAAGGATAATGTATCTTTTTTTTTTATTTCAGCATATTATGGGGGTACAAAAGTTTAGGTTATGTATATTGCCCTTGTCTCTCCTTCCCCCCGAATCAGAGCTTCAAGCGTCTCCATCCCCTAGACGGTGCGCATCACACTCATTATGTATGTATACACCCATTCCCCACCCCTCCTCAGATGTGCCTGACACTAGATTAATGTTATTCCTAAATGTGGTCTTAGGTGATGATCATTGAAACAAATTTGATGGTGAGAACATGTGGTGCTTACTTTTCCATTCTTGGGATACTTCACTTAGTAGAATGGGTTCCAGCTCTACCCAGGAAAATACAAGAGGTGCTAGATCACCATTTTTTTTTTTTTTTTTTTTTTTTTGAGACAGCGTCTCACTCTGTTGCCCAGGCTAGAGTGAGTGCCATGGCATCAGCCTAGCTCACAGCAACCTCAAACTCCTGGGCTTAAGCGATCCTACTGCCTCAGCCTTTCAAGTAGCTGGGACTACAGGTATGCACCACCATGCCTGGCTAATTTTTTCTATATATATTTTTAGTTGGCCAGATAATTTCTTTCTATTTTTAGTAGAGACAGGGTCTTGCTCTTGCTCAGGCTGGTCTCGAACTCCTGACCTCGAGCAATCCACCTGCCTCGGACTCCCAAAGTGTTGGGATTACAGGTGTGAGCCACTTCGCCCAGCCACCATTGTTTCTTATAGCTGAATAGTACTCCATGTTATACATATATCACATTTCATTAATCCACTCATGTATTGATAGACACTTGGGTTGTTTCCACATCTTTGCAATCGTGAATTGTGCTGCTATGAACATTTGAGTGCAGATGTCTTTTTTATAGAATGTCTTTTGTTCTTCTGGGTAGATGCCCAGTATGGGATTGCTGGATCAAATGGTAGGTCTACTTGTATCTGTTTAAGGTATCTCCATATTGCTTTCCACAGGGGTTGCACTAGCTTGAAGTCCCACCAGCAGTGTATGGGTCTTCCTATCTCTCTGCATCCATGCCAACATTTATTGTTTTGGGACTTTTTGATAAAGGCCATTCTCACTGGAGATAAGTGATATCTCATTGTGGTTTTGATTTGCATTTTCTCATGATTAGAAATGTTGGGCATTTTTTGATATGTTTGCTGGCCATTGTTCTGTCTTCTTTTGAAAAGTTTTTGTTCATGTCCTTTGCCCACTCTTTGATAGGGTTGTTTGATTTTTTTTCTTGCTGATTTTCCTGAGTTCTAAATAGATTCTAGTTATCAGCCCTTTATCGGATGCACTCGAATGTTTATAGCAGCACAATTCACAATTGCAAAGATGTGGAAACAAGGCCGGGCGCCGTGGCTCACGCCTGTAATCCTAGCACTCTGGGAGGTCAAGGCAGGCGAATTGTTTGAGCTCAGGAGTTCGAGACCAGCATGAGCAAGAGTGAGACCCCATTTCTACTAAAAATAGAAAGAAATTATATGGACAACTAAAAATATATATAGAAAAAATAGCTGGGCATGGTGGCACATGCCTGTAGTCCCAGCTACTCGGGAGGCTGAGGCAGGAGGATTGCTTGGGCCCAGGAATTTGAGGTTGCTGTGAGCTAGGCTGATGCCACAACACTCTAGCCCAGGCAACAGAGTGAGACTCTGTCTCAAAAAAAAAAAAAAGATGTGGAAACAACCCAAGTGCCCATCAGTACATGAGTGGATTAATAAAATGTGGTATATGTATACCATGGAGTACTACTCAGCTATAAGAAACAATGGTGATATAGCACCTCTTGTATTTTCCTAGATAGAGCTGCTGGAACCCATTCTACTAAGTGAAGTATCCCAAGAATGGAAATGTAAGCACCACATGTACTCACCATCAAATTGGTTTCAATGATCACCACCTAAGAGCACATTTAGGAATAACATTAATCGGGTGTTGGGCACATGTGAGGGGGGGAGGGGATGGCTGTATACATACATAATGAGTGCGATGCGCACCGTCTAGGGGATGGACACACTTGATGCTCTGATTTGGGAGGGCAGGGAAGGGGAGGTAAGGGCAATATACATAACCTAGACTTTTGTACCCCCCATAATATGCTGAAATAAAATTAAAAAGATAAATTATACAATCAAAATAAAAATTCCTGTTTATCAAAAGATAGCATTAAGAAAGTCTATAATCAGGCCACAAAATGCAGAGAAATATTTGCAAAACTATATTTGACAAAGGGCATGTAAAAAAATTTTATAAAAAAGCTACAATGCAATTAGAAAAAAAATCACCCCAGTGAAAAATAGGCAAAAAATTTGAAAAAGCATTTCACCAAGGAAGACATATAAGTAGCCAATGAGCACATGAAATGTATTCAATATGCCTGAAAATTTTCAGAATAAGTGTTTGAAAAATATATTTTAAATATATATAAATGATCTAATTTTTAAAATAGTTAAATTCTATTTGTCAACTAAAAATTAATTTATAGAGTTTAACTAAAAGCTTATATGTTTTAAAGTATCCATAGAAAGAAAGATTGGAAGGAAATATGCTAATAGGTTAATAGCAGTTGCCTCAGGGTAATAAAATTATGAGTGATTATTTTTGATGTTTCTTTACATTTTTGTACTTAGAATATTTTCTCAAATGAGCAATAAAAATACTCTTATAATCAGAAAATGGCAAGGAATATAAAAATAAAAAAGTCTTACACATTTGGACTGAATAGATGTTTACAGAAAGTTTAGAGTAAGATCATCTTCTGGATATCTCTTATTTGATGAATATTCTCTCCTAAATGAAGAAAAAATAATAAGTGAGAAAGCATAAGACATTTTTTAATTTGTCCTAAAAGCTTAATATTGATTCAGTAGTTCATTCAGAGAATACAGAATAAAGTCATACATTGTCCTGGGAATAGGATTTGGGGTTTGAACAAGAGATTAATAAATATATAAGTTTTAATATTAAGAACTGGGTTTCAGCTTTTCTTCTTCCACAAAGAATGCTCACCTTTTATTATTGTTAGCTGCTAAACAATTCAGTTTGGTTCAGGTTAGCTGTCTTAACACTGTGATCCTGGGACATGGGTCTTTGTCACAAGGTCTTTGTCAACTTCACTGACTATATGTCAGGCACCGTTCTTGGCTGTGGAGATATAGCAATAGTCAAACTAAAGTCACTGCCCACATGCAATTTATATTTTGGTGAGGGAAGTAAAATGGTAAATAAATAAGTAAAAGACATAAGGTGCTCAAATATAGGATAAGTGGTGATGAATGTTAAGGAGAAAAAAATTCTTTGGCAGAGAAGGATTGAAGATGTTGAGGGTAGGATGAAGAATAAAATTTTGGATAGGAAGTCTAGGGGACAACTTCCTGAGAAGATGACATTTGAATAACAATATGAAGGAAGTAAACTATGAGTCATATGATAATTCATTGAAGGAACAGAAACAGCCAATGGGAAGACCTTACAGTGGGACAATATTTAGCATGTTCTGGGAATAATAAGGAGGCCACGTGACTGAAGAAGAGGGAGAGAGATAGAGAAAAAGATAGAGAGAGAGAAAATACAGCAGGAAATGAAAAAAGGAAACGGAGGAACCAGTCATGCAGGGGATTGTAAACCATTGTAAGGACTTTGGCTTTTACACTAAGTTAAATGGGGATCCACTGCAGTGTTTTGAGCAGAGTGACATGACATGACTTGTAATTCTGGCTTCTCTGTTGATACAAGACTGTAGGATGCATGGGTGGAAGCACAAAAACCTGTTAGATAACTTTTGCATTAATAAATAAGAGATGATGCTTTGCACCAGGATGGTAGAAATGGTTGGATTTTGAATATATTTTTATAGTAGTACTGACATTTATTTTATGACTGATAAGATTTTTTGCCTGAATAACAAGAAACATTAAATCACTATTTTCTAAAATGGGGAAGACACAGGAGAAATAGAATTATGAGGTAACAAAATACACTTAGGAGGTAATAGCAGCAGAGAAGCTCAGATGTGGTCAAGAAAAATGTGAGATGCCCATTAGGCGTTTCCATAGAGATGCAAAGTAGGCAGCTAATTAATATGGTGGATTTGCCAATTTATAATTCAGTAACTAGCTTCAGTTTTCCTCATTACAGAAATCATTTAGGAAAAAGATGAAATTTTTCATCTGTTCTCACTCAAATCAGATAAACCTCCCTTTGAAGATGATTTGATCTGCTCCAAGATAAATCCAGAGCAGCTAGGAAAAAATCCCAGCATGGATCTCCATATGGAGATTGACAGGGTTGAGAAGAATACCAGGATTAAAGGTAGAATCTTTCTAACCTCAATCTCACACCTAGAAACAAGTCAGGACAATAAAGGATAAGCAAAGGAGCTCTAAGAAAAGCAACCAAGAAAATGTTTAAGGAGAGAAATAGAAAAGACAGGGAAAAGAAGAGAAATATTTGATTCAGGACAAGTGGTAGAGCTATAAATCAAGAAAGGGAAGAAGATAGGGTTAAAAGGAGAAGAAAAGAGTCAGGTTCACTTTATAATGCTTTTTATCTGTTAAAATTCTCTACTACATTAAAAGTGGAAAGAAATTAAGGCTTTCATTCATGAAATTAAGAATGATAACTTCTTCCAGTTTCTTTCAATCTATTCATTATCTCAAAGTTTGCTGTTAGTCTTGTCGCCAATATTAATACTGATCCTTTTCATGTATTATAAATATAAATCAATATAAATCTGACACAGAGGACCTAGAGACTCTTCTCTCATTTTATTATGAAATACAGGGGGAGGGCATCTTCATTTATTTCTCAGAACAGAAATGACCAAAATGTTTCTTTTTTTGAGACTATCATTAGTCTTGGAAAGAGAATCTATCAACAGAGAATCATTGGGGACAGTACCCTGGCTAATACTCTCATTCACTTGCTAACTGGGGACATACATAGAAAATTAACACTCTGTTAAAAACATAATAGTGAATCTGAAAGTCTCCACTAGAGACCTTATTAAAAGTTTGATTCTTAGAGACTGGGAATTGGGAAACTTCTGTAATTGTAAAAATGTATTTGTAACTTACATGCAATGCTCAGTGGACATTATTAAGGGAATCAGCAGAGATTTCTTAGGAAAGGTAACAGTGCTGTCATCAAATGAGAACAGAGTTTAAGTAACATTGATGAGAGCCAAGAATCTGGCATGAAGGAAAGATAATTTTTTCTGTGCTCTGGCACTAGGTCAAGCTGACTGCACATCCTCACACCCTCACCTGCTGTCAATCTGAGGTTGACCCTTGATAAAGCAAGATGCTAATGATAACGGCTGTTCCCTGAAATTTCTTATAAGTCTTCATTCTGGTTATTTTGATTCATTAGCACTGATTTTTTATCCCCCCAAATCTCCCTGAACTAATTATGTACAAGAAATGGGATATTGGCCTTATCTAGAGCAACAGCATCCTTAATTATTAATGATGGCAAAATAGAGTGATGAGGTACATAAACTATAGGTTTAGACTCCTGGATTTTGAAGTCTGGCTTTGACACATAATAACCATATAACCCTGGCTAAGTTATAAACTGTGCCTCTGTTCCTTCATTTGTAAATGGGGAGGGATGAGAATAACACCACTAAATGCAGATTTTTTGTGAAGATTTACAAGAGTAGTCATTGTAAAATATTTAGCACAGAGCCTGGCAAATAGAAAAAGTCCCGCAAATGCTAAGTCAGAATATTCTAATATTCTTGGCAAAACTGTCTTCTTGAAATTGTGTGCACACACCTACTCCAGGTCAAAGTAGATGACAGTGGCAGATGTACTTGGACATGTGGAATCTCTCATTACATTTAGGTATTGAATGTTCTGATCACATTTCTACTGTGAATAAAACAGGTTCTTTTATGGCATCCTAGAATGTTAGGGCATTTTTACTTATACAGTATTTTGTTCATTTACTAGAGAGGCCCATTCTTAAATGAGCCTTGAGTTCAAGCCATCCTAAATGGGCTATAGCAGTACCATCCACAGGCCAATCTCAATAAATAGAATTTAATTTCTATTTTTAACATAAAAAATAAAAATTGTAAATATAATGCATGCAAAAAATGTGAAAACAAAATATACACCTTGGTGAATTATTATGGAGTGAAAACCTGTGCAATAATTTTATATATCAAGACATGGAATATTGGATGGACTCCAGAAATTTTCTGTGTATATTTTTTCAATCACAACCTCCTTGCTCACCCTATCATCTGTCAATAATAACATTTTTTCATTATTTCTGATTCTTGAACATTTCATTTATTTTTCTTCTTTTTTTCTTTTTGTCTTATTGAATTGACTATAACATTTAGTATAACATTGATTAGAAGTGATAAAAGGAAGCATCCTTGTTTCATTACTGATCTCAAAAGGAAAAATTCAAAGTTTTACAGTTCAGGTAATATTTCCTATAAGTTTCTGGTACTTAATCTTTATTTTATTAGGTAATTTTTTTTTCTGTTGCAAGTTTGTTAAGAATTTTATCATAAAAGATTACTAAATTTAACCAAACACTTTTTTTCCATCTGTTAAAATTGTCATATTTTCTGTTAATCTATTAATCAGGCAAATTATAGTAATACATTTTCAAACACTAAAACAACCTTAAATCCCTGGAAGAAGCCACCTTGGTCATATTATAGTTTTTATATAATGTATGATTTAGTTTATTAATTTTTAAGGATTCTGTGTGTACATGTTCATAAATGAGATTTTCGTGCATGTTTTCTTTCTCATATCCAGGTTCTGGAAACTTTATGACATGTGTTGAGGAATCTATTGTCTCTTGGCATTTTCTGTTTTCTGCCATTTATACTATCCATGGGGAAAAGGTTGTAGACTTCCAAATGGCATAATGTTCCTCAATTTAGTAACTTTCATTAGTAATTAAGTCAGCTTGTTTTGTCTTAGCAGAGAAAGAATCATAGATTTCACACCTTTTAGAAGTCAGTGTTGGCAGTCTGTGTTAGAGGTTCAACTGACAGTCCCAAAGGCAGCGCTGTAAACTGCTCAAGACACAATATACTCCCCTCGACACTGCTATTTTCGTTTTGTTGGTGATCCATTCTTACTGGACTGTATCTTTGATATTACCCATTATATAATAAGTATTTGGGGTGTTAGAATGATTTGATTTCCTTTAGTGGTGAAAGCTGGCTCCACCAAAGTACATTAACAGACCAGCCACTTTCTCCTGAAGGAACTGTATCTAGCTTTTGGGTCAGTAGACTTATGAATCTAAAATCAACTAGTTAAAAAGAAACATCTCAGTGGTAGAGCATTTGACTGCAAAATTACACTAGTCGATTCTGGGGGATGAGGAGGCATAAACCTTTTGCCAAAGACTCCAGTTTGCATCCATAGGAATGTTTTTTTTAAAAAGTAATCTCTGTGTTAGGATCATATTACCATTCATGGCATTGCTTAGGATACAGCCCTGAGGCCCTCAAAAGTATGTTTTTGTTCTGTACTCAATTTACATCTATTATAATAGATTTTTTTTAGTCCCTTTATGTACCTGGACTAACAAGAAGTTCACATGTGCTAATATATCCATGTACTAATGCAAACATCCAAATAGTCACACGAGGCATTTGGCCTCTTTCTTATGAGTGAGGTTGGTAAATAGAATTTGAAATGCATCCTGTGGTCTCAGCCCTTAATGGATTGAGCTAGACCTTATATTTTAACTATGTTGATAAATAATTTTCAGTTATTTAATTTATATATCAGGTTTTATATCTAATATTATCCTTATACCAAAGCCAGACAAAGACATCACAGGAAAGGAAAACTATAGGCCAATATTCCCATTGGACATAATCACAAAATTTTTTAACAAAATATTAGCAAATCAAATCCAGTAATATTTGAGTATTATACACAATGATGAAGTGGGGTTTCTCCCAAAAAATGCAAGAAAATTTGACAATCAATTAACACACCATATTAATAAAGGCAAAAGACTATATGAATATCTTAGAAGATACATTAAAAGCATTTAACAAAATTCAACAAACATTTATGATAAAAATTCTTAGCAAATTAGGAATAGAAGGGAACTTCTTCAATCCAATAAAGTTCACTTATAAAAATATACAGCCAACATCAGTTTTCATATATCATTTCTACTTGGTGATAAATTGCTACTGCATATGCTGAGCCTCATGGATAGGTTAGTCAGACTACAGCCAGTCTATGATGGGAAGCTCAGGTTGCATAATCACCTGAAGTCCTAGAATTAAACTCCAGTTTATAACAAGACACAGTAGCCAGGTAGTAGATGTTTCTGTGAAGGAGACTAGGTCTTTACAGAAAAGGTCATAAATTTGCTAAATAAATAAATAAATAAATAAATAAATAAAATAAATCTAGACATCTGTGCTATGATTTTCCTAATGTTGCTTCTAGAAGCCATCCAGCATTGGATTTGCTGAGTCAAAAGAGCCCAGTGGTTAAGTAGCTTGTACTACAGATTGGACTTGCTGCAAAGCCTTCTTTTGCTCTGGTTCCCCTTTGAAACTGGCAGATTTATAAGTGCCTCTGCTAATGAGTCAAAGCAGCACACTCAAAGGTCATATATGTAGTGTCCCCATCAAAAAGAGTTTGTTATAACCAAGTATGTTATCTTTTTCCATGATAGGTGGTGTAAAGTGTAATAACTTTTTTTTTTTACTTTGAAAGGATATCTCACTATGGTCCAGATCATTAAATCTCATAAGCCTTAATGATATGTCAGGACCCTGAATTTTTGTGAGTTTTATCTTCCACTCTCTAGTTCACATATGACTTATAAAGGCATCTAAGCAATTGCTACTACCTGGCCATTAGTTCTAATTAGCATAAGGTCACAAACGTAATGGACCAATACATTTTGTGAAATGTCAAAATGATCAAGATCTCTTCAGACAATATTGTGGAAAAAAGAAAAAAATTGACATAGTCCTGAGAGAAGAATATGAAGGTATACTGTTGGACCTGCTAAGTAAAAGGACTCTACTTTTGTTGGTCCTTACAAATTGAAATGGAGAAAGGCATTAACTAGGCTAATAGTCATATCAAGTGAAGTGGATTTTGTCTATTACAGTTACTATACCTGGAATTGCAAATGCAATTGAAGTCACCACCTGATTAAGTTTACAATAGTCTACAATCATTCTCCAAGATCAATTTCATTTCTGTACAGACTAAATCAGTAAGTTAAAATGAGAAACCTGATAGGGATCATTTATACATGACTCTTTCAAGACATTGATAACCGCATTAATCTCTTAACTTGCTCTATGGATTTAGAATTGCTTCTGGTTTACTACATTGGTAGGAAAGGGAATTTCTAGGGGCTTTTATTTAGTCCTTCCTACCATAATAGTTCTCACCCATGGTTCATAGAGACAGTGTGGGGATTCTGCTTGTTGTCTACCTCAGTTGTACATTTAATAACTGGGGAAATAACCACAGAGTGGCTCCATGGGACAACTAGGATCCTGTAAATCAGATTTGAAATAGGATACCTTCTGTCACACTACTAACATAAACCTGCTCTTTAATTGTTGGATGACACTGGCATTTTGATCTCCAGGCATTAACATAAATTCAATGCCAACCAATATCTAGTAATCCCTAAAATGTTGATCTTTCTTTTTCCCAAGTGCATAGTCACTCTAGCAAGTGGCCACAGGATCCTTTGGGAAAGGCTTAAAGGATACTTAATGATAAATACTTGTGGCAGTGTTACATGGTCTTTTCACCGGGGGTATGTTGACCCCTTAAATCTTGGTCTGCAGATTAACCTAGGTCTGGAAAATGGGTGACAGGGAATGACTCTCCACTGTGGTGACAAAAATCAGGTTTTTTGTTACCAGATCTTGAATCTTTTTCTCCCAACCAACCACTGCTGCCATGGGAAAAGCATGTGCTCTCCAGAGCTTGGGAGATGCCTGTCTGGTGCAGTTACCGCAGATAGCAACCCTGTACCCTCCTCCCTATCAGCAAGACCACCCACTGCATACCAAAAACTCTTAGAACTGATAAGCAAGTTTGGTAAAGTTGCAGGATACAAAATCAACATTAAAAAATCAGTAGTATTTCTACATACCAAAAATGAACTAGCTGAAAAAGAAATTAAAAAAAACCAATCCCATTTTTAATAGTAACAAAAAAATACCCAGGAATAAATTTAATCAAGGAGATGAAATACCTCTACAAAACATTGATAAAAGAAGTGGAAGAGAACACAACCAAATGAAAAGACATCCCAGGCTCATGGATTAAAAGAATTAATATTGTTTAAATGACCATACATACTCTCCAAAACAATCCACAAGTTCAATGCAATACCTATCCAAATACCAAAGACATTTTTCACAGAAATAGAAAAATAATCTTAAAATTTGTATGGAACCAAAAAAGAGCCCAAATAGCCAAAACAATCTGGAGCAAAAAGAAGAAAGTTGGAGGTATCATACTACTTGACTTCAAAACACATTACAAGGCTGTACACTAAGCAATACAGTACGGTATTGGTATAAAAAACAATGGAACAGAATAGAGAACCCAGAGATAAATTCACATATTTACAGCCAACTGATTTGCAACAAAGGCCCCAAGAATATACATCAGAGAAAGGACACATCGTCTTCATTAAATGGTGTTGGGAAAAATAGAAATCCATATTCAGAAGAATTAAACAAGACCCCTATCCCTCACTGTATGTGAAAATCAACACAAAGTGGATTAAAGACTTAAACATATGACCTGAAACTATAAAACTCCTAGAAGAAAACATAGGGAAAACATTCTAGGACATAGGTCTAGGCAAAAAGTTTTGGGTAAGACAACAAAAGCATAGCCAACAAAAAGACAAATGGGACTATATTAAACTGAAAACCTCTGCATAGCAAACAATTAACAAAGTGAGGAGATAACCTGTTGAATGGAAGAAAATATTTGCAAACTAGTCATCTAAGGGACTAATACCCAGAATATACAAGGAACTCAAACAAGCTAATAGCAGAAAAACAAACAATACCATTTTAAAAATATGCAAAGGATCTGAATCGGTATTTCTCAAAAAAGAATGACAAATGTCCAAGAGTCATATGAAAAAATGTTCAGCATCACTAATTATCAAAGAAATGCAAATCAAAACAATGAGATATCTTCTTACCCCAGTTATTATGGCCATTATCAAAAAGATAAAAAATAACAGATGTTGGTAAGGATGTGGAGAAAAGGAAATTCTTATACATTGTTAATGAGAATGTAAATTAGTACAGCCATTATGGAAAACAGTATGAAGTTTTCTCAGAAAACTAAAAATAGAACTGCCACACAATCCAGCAGTCCCACTACTGGATATTTATGCAAAGGAAAGGAAATCAGTACATCAAAAGGATACCTGCACCCCCATGTTTATTGTAGCATTATTCACAATAGCAAAGATATGAAGTCAACCTAACTGCCCATCAATGGATGAATGGATAAAGATAAAACGCTATTATACACAATAGAATTCTGTTCAGCCAATAAAAAATACAGTCCTGTCATTTGCAGCAAAATGGATGGAACTGGTAGTCATTATGTTAAGTGAAATAAGCCAGACATAGAAAGACAGATATCGCATGTATCCATTCATATGTGAGAGTTAAAAAAAAAAAAAAATTTGATCTCATGAAGGTAGAGAGCAGAATGATATCCAGAGGCTGAAAAGGATGTGGGCATATGTGTGCGGGTGGATGAAGAGAGGTTAATTAATGGGTACTAATATACAGTTGATGGAAGGAATAAGTTCTAATGTTCAATAGACAGAGCAGGGTGACCATAGTTAACAACAGTGTATTACATATTTCAAAATAGCTAGAAGTGAGAACTTGAAATGTTCTCAACACATGAAAATAATAAATTCTCTAGCTACTGGACATAGTAAATACCCTGACTTCATTACTATACATTCTATGTATGTAATAAAATATTACATGTACCCCATAAAAATATGATGTATCAATAGAAAAAAGTTAAGAAGCCCTTAATGAGGTTACTTAATTAAAAGTGAAAACAAAGGCTATATTTCATTGAGGAAATGCTTATTCCCCCTTAGTAAAAATATTGCACTGGTTTAAAAATTGTTGGAAATAATATGGAAAGGTAATATGGCAACAAAGTAAAATGTGTTCCTTTATCATTAAAAACTGTTGTATTATGAATCAATGAATAGAACAAAGATACCTAGAAAATTTATGATATCTCATAATAAATGACCATCACAGAGGTTCACTGGGAATTATGTCAATACTTAAAAGAATTCCAATATTTAGAATGAATTATATATTTTTCTTCCAATAAAAGACAAGTGTTCTAAATTTGCTTATCCATTCTCTATAAGTAACTATTTAACAAATAATTTAAAAGTAATACCTTAATTTTGTTCTTTAATACACATTTGATATTTACCTAAGTGATATGTAACTGCTTTTCAAAAGGAAATCATGCAACACAGAAAGAATCTTGAAAAAATGTTTGGGATGTTTCCATATATCCTGATATGATTTTCTAGGCAAAAATTATACAAGTAACATGTTAAAAACTTTCATGTCTGCATATTAAAAAACAAACATACCTGGAAACAGAATTTTCCCACCTACATAAAAATATTCCAAAGAATTTCAGTGAGGTTTAAGCCTATTTTTCAATATACAAATTCAGTACTTTTTGATTACTTGGTAAGAGCAACTGATTGACATCAGGGAATATGGTAATTTCTAAATATATAGCTAAATATCAGAAAAGTCTTTTATAAATTAATTGCCAGTATTTAAGACAAAGCACCATAATTTTGCAAATATACCCAAGTGTACACTTTTTTATATCAATGAATGTGTCTGTGAGGAAAAGAGGAAAAAAAGACCTAATGAATACTACTCAATTATAAAACACAATGGTATTCTAGCACCTCATATATTTTCCTAGCTAGAGCTTCAGCCCATCCTCCGAAGTGAGGTATCACAAAAATGGAAGAATAGGCACCACATGTACTCGCCATCAAACTAGAACTGACTGATCAACACTAAGGTGTTCACACAGTAGTAATATTCTTTGGGGGTAGAGGGGTTGGGGTGGGTAAACTCACAACTAATGGACGTGGTGAGAGCTGTAGAGGGGGAAAGGGCACATCTCAAATCATGGTTGGGATGTGGCAAAGTCATAACATGTAACCAAAATGTTTGTAACCCCATAATTTCCTGAAATAAAAAAAAAAAATTTTAAAGAGAAAGAAAATATAGGGAAAGAATAGCCAGAGATGTAGGATAAAATTTTATCACAGAAGTCTAAGAGGAGACTGAGTGTGCTCAATGGTGACAAATCCTACAGTTAATTAAGATAATAATTGACAAAAATGCTTTAGATTTGGTGATTAGGAGATGAGTAGTGATCTTGATAAGAGACTAGTGTCAGCAAAAGGTAGAGGGCCAGGGTAAAACCAGTTACAATCCAAACCTTCCAGTTCCTCCTCCTATTCCTATCACATGCCCAGACTCTGGCTACTCTGCTTTACTCTCCATTCCACATGCTTTGTGCTTTTAAATGTCCATGATTTTACCTTTAATCATGATGCTGTTTCAGCCTATAATGCCTTGCCACACACTTTTTCTGCCTATTGAAATTTAATTTCTCCTTCAGGAATCATAGGAAAAGTCATTTTTGTAATGTCTTCCCTTAGTCCTCTAAGTTAAGCCCTTCTTTGTGTTCCTATATCCCTTGCTTGTAGTTCTACTTTTAATACTTAATTCAGTCTGAGCTTTTCTCTATACAGTTGCGTAAGTGATTTTACACTTTAGATTGTGGGCTTTCATGAGGGCTGCATTATTTCTTATCAATATTTATCTGTACAGCTTCCTGCCCAACCCCCTTCTTACCATGGGTACCTCTCTACCCAATGTCTAACTCAATAACTTGTCTATTATAATCTCCCTATAAATGTTGAATTTAATTGTTTGAAATTTCTGTAACCAATTCAATAAGCATTCATTGAGGGTCTATGTTATATGGAACTGTGAGAGGTTTGCAGTGTAAAAAGCCAAAAAAAAAAAAATTAATCCATCTGGGAATAAACAAGATTTGCACATGAGGAACAGCTGAATGAACACACAAGATAAGTCCAATTAAGAGCTCTTTGTGAGGAAGATGGTGGACTAGAAGCAGCCCATGAGCATGCTCCTCTCAAGGAAATGATTGAAAATTGCAGGGAGATGTCTACTTATGGATAGCTCTTCTCAGAAGGAACACTGTGAAACCCCAGAGGAGCAACATGGGACACTTGGAGTGAGGGAGAAGGTGATAGGACAATTCATTTGTCAAGATCAGAGGGTTCTGTGGGGAAGTATCTATACGTGGGGAAGATAGGAGGATAGAGCGCTGGGGCACCATGTACACCTTGCAGGTACTGTGGCCAATTTGTGAGGGGGCTCCTTCCACCATCACATATCTCTGGACTGACTGGGGAGCTGTCTAGGGTCTGTGCAGAGTCGTTGCACTGGAGAACAGGTGCAGTGAGGATGTGGTGGCTGCCAATCCTAGGTTTCTGCACCTCATGCCATCCTGAGCTATCAGGTGCACAGTGTCCAGTCTGCACAGGACTAAGCTCTGCAGCAGTATCCTTCACATCACCTCCAATGGGCTGCAGAGGGAGTGAACAGAGTGGGTGCTCCCCTGAGCCATACCTGGTGAATGGGAGCCAAGCAAACCTCCCCTCCAGCATGACAGGATCTAAGCAGAGGAGTTGCATCGGGTGCTACAGGTTCCACCTGGGAAGCTTTGGGTGACTGCCTCAGTGGGACCTGAGGCGTGAAGAGAACTCCACGGTCCCTGGGCCACTGAAACTGAGCCCTGCCTGTGCAACTTGGCATCCACAGTCCCTGAGCTGGCAGAACAGCCCACTGGCTTCACAGTACTGCCTCCACATCCCAGGTCAGAACAGCCTACTGCTTGCAAGGCCCTGTTCCTATGGGCCCTTACAGCTCTGAGGCTCTCATGACAGAGCCCAAGGCTCCCCCCTTGTGGCCCCAGAGCTCCTGCCACACCCAGGACACTGGCCCTGAGATTCCATCACTGTACCTGAACCACAAGATCCCAGCCCTGAGACTCCACCACTGCTGCCCGGCCAGTAGAACAGCTCCGAAGGTCCAACTACCCACCAGGGACCTTCCAGCCTTGAGCCACTTTACATCTGGGTCTGGTTCGAGCAAACGCCCACAGCCTGGGCACATGTGACCACTGCCTAGATAGCCTGACCCAGCTGCTACTGTCACCTCTGTGGGGAGACCCTGGGCAGAGCGATTCCCACAATACAAAGTATCTCAAAAATAGAAAAACAAGCTCCACATGTACTCTCTAATAATTTGAAACTAATTGATGGGCACACATGTGCACAGAAAGAAGTAAACATGTTGGAAATCAAGCAGAGGGAGAGTGTAAGGGGGAGGAAAGGAGGGGTAAAAACCTACCTAACAGGTACAATGAACACTGTTCAGGTGATGGGCACACTTATAGCCTTGACTAAAGCAATATAAAATCTATTCGTATAATAAAAACATTTGTACCCCCTTAATATTTTGAAATAAAAAATAATTTTAAAGAGAGAGCTCTTTGTATCTAAAGATAGAACTTATTTTGCAGATTAAAAACTTGAGGATGTCTTTATGGTGGAAATTAAATCTTATATAAAAATTGAGTAGGATTTGGATAAAGGAATAAGTCAGAAGGCATTTCTGATGAGGGATAGATTCTGAGTAAATATTGAGTCAGGATTGAACTTGAGTGCATCAAGGAACAGAGAAGTGAGGGGTATGTTTCTAGAGATGTAATATTAAATGTGGATGGTAGAATATAATGTTATAGGTGATATAAGCTCTGTGTATAGAGCCCTTGAAGTACCAAGATAGAGGACAAAAGACTTGGTTTGAATAGTTATGAGGAGCCAAAAACGTTTCTAGTGAATAAAAGCATATCTACAATAGAGAAAGGATGGGGATGGAAGGCCAATTAATAAGTTATCTATCTTATGATGATGGAATTGATTGCGGTGATGGTTTTGTGGCTGTATACTTATCTTCAAATTCATTATGTTGTATACACTAAATATGTACAGCTTTTTGTACATTAATCTTACCTCGACAATGTTCTTTCAAGTTATTTTATGCCACATAAGAACATAATGTCAGAGTTGTTTCAGAGGATGTATATATAGGATTTGGTCAGATTTATCATACAGAGTGAAAGAAAGGAATGCAACTTTGGTTGATCATACCACATTTTCACCTCATCTCCACAAATCCAATCTCTTTTCAACTCTCTCTTTAACTTCCACCTCAAGTGATAGATATAAATCTTTTTTTCTCTCCATTATAGTTTTCAGATAGATAAGACAAGAGGGTGTGTGATCTAAGACATAGATCAAGTGTGTGAAAAATGAAGATAATCCTTAAACCAATTTAAGTGATGGCCATTCACTTCAGAATCTCAGAATTCATCCATCTTTAATTAATGCTATTTGATTTACTGGTATTTTGAGATCCAGGCCTTTCAGGTTCTGCAGAGATACTCTGATGCCAATGCCAAGGAAATCCCTTTAGAATCAATGGAAAACTTTAACTTTTCCCTGAGGCTAACATAATTATGTCACCAAACTCTTGGTAGAGAGAGTGTCTTAGATTTTCATAATTTATTCCCCAATGTTTGAAAGACCATAATGTTTATTCTTAATCTCCCTAAAAACAAAGAAAATCAGGTGGTCAAACAGCTACTATAAAATGTTTGTCAGTGAATTCAAAATATGAGAACCAATTCTAATCTATTTATATTACAGTTTTAAAATACAGAAATATAAATTTCTCTAAAATACTTCGATATTTTTATCATTTTTACATTTATCTACTTAATTTTTTTGGTTTGTCTCTAAATTGAAGACACTATAAAAAACTATAAGATGCAATTAAGTGGATCATTCTGACCATTCTGTGTTCAAAAGAACCGTATATTCATCAGCAAATATATAGGTAAGGCTATAAATAACTCTATAGAATAATTCTGCGATGTATAGTAAAATTGATTTCCACCTCATTTGAATAATTATATTTCACACTGAAGAAGAGAAATGAGTTTTCATTCATTATATTCTGATACAAAATCTTCTGTATAAAATGGTAATTATTAAAAACAAAACCCAGGTTTCCAAAATTCACGTAAGTATTTTCAGTTGCTTTACCATTAGCTGATATCAAAATAAAAATGACAAGCAGTATTTGTTTATTTTTATAAAGTATTTCTTCAAAATATTATAATTCTGAAGACTTTTTAAAAGAGTGATAACCTAAAATATAAAGAAAAATATACTTTATTCATTTGATTACAAGCCTCTGGTGATAAATCTCCAGAAAACCTCACCATTTTACGTGAGTGAATAGAAAAGCAGTATATTAAATTCAGTGTAGACAAGAGTAAGTAACAGAGAAAAACCAACCAAAATATGTTTTTAAAACAATGTATTAATGTTTTGAGTAACTATTGTAGGCTCTTCTCCAAAATTGTCTATTTGAAATATGCTGAAGTCAAAGACTTTTAGCAATCTCTAAAAGAGAAGAAAGATGATTTTATCACTTTTTAAAACCCATGTTGTTTCTGTACCTGAACTATTATGCTATAGATAACATACCCTAATAAATGTATAATAAATTTGGCTTATCATGGAACTCCAATAAATATATACAAATTAGGAGTAAATATGAGTTTGTAAGCTTAAATAAGCAGATATATGGGGAACTTCCTTGGAACACCCCCAAAAAAGACATTAATTTATACCAAGACATTTGAGAGAGTATAAGATAAATATTTATCATGAAGAATATTCACACTGTGAATGGAGACATTGTCACCAAATCTTATAATGTTATACATGCATGTAAAACATTTAAAACTAGAGACAGGAAATATTAGGATAAATGGATAATTAAGGGTAATAATTCCTTGGGAAATTTGTCATACTAAGATAGGAGTATGATCCAGAATATATTGAAATGAATATAAAAATGATAACCAAATTAACTTTTTAAAAAATCTATAGATGTTTTATATTCTTAACCTGTCTTAAAGGATAAATAGATCTTTTTTTAAAAAAAATATCTTTTTATGACCTTATCTGGAAAGGGTTACTAAGCTAGCAAAAGCATGTTTTAAACTTACTGTAATTCTGTGCAATTTTTAAAATTAGACATTTAGATGTTTAAATGTCTAAAGAGGAATTTATTTTTAAATATAATATTGATCCCATAGGATACTATTTAAAACTTGGTTTTTTTCCCTGGAGAAAAAAAATATCATAAGAAAATGTCTTTTAATTTTAAAAGTGGCAAATTATTTATAATGATAATGAATTTGTATGTTGGCACAGGATAACTCACGCAGAAAATGCTTTTCTGCCCTGAGAATTCACACAAATATTTCCAGACAATCCTTGTGTACACAATCCATGATGCATTTCTTCTCACATGACTTGACCTACTGTGAGTGTGCTAGTTTTTAGGAGACAGCATAAGATGATTAAAGAAGTCCTTCCCTTTTGTGCATACAGAAATTAGAGGGGGAGAATTGGACACATTCTGCTTTAGAATCTCCATTCAATTTCTTTACAATTTATGTCTCAGAAAAGAAGCCAGAAATGGCTAAGGACAACCATTCCTTGACAACTGAGTTCATCCTCACAGGATTTACAGATCACCCAGAGCTGAAGACCCTTCTGTTCGTGGTGTTCTTTGTCATCTATGTGATCACCATGGTGGGGAATCTTGCTTTGGTGGCGTTAATTTATACAGAACATCGTCTGCACACACCAATGTACATCTTTCTGGGCAACCTGGCTCTGATGGATTCCTGCTGCTCCTGTGCCTCTACCCCCAAGATGTTAGAGAATTTCTTTTCTGAGGACAGAAGGATTTCTCTCTATGAATGCATGACACAATTTTATTTTCTCTGTTTTGCCGAAACTGAGGACTGCTTTCTCCTGGCGGCAATGGCCTATGACCACTATGTGGCCATATGCAGCCCACTGCAGTACCACACCAAGATGTCAAAGAAACTCTGCATTCAGATGACCATAGGAGCCTACATAGCTAGTAACCTACATTCCATGATTCATGTAGGGCTTCTATTAAGGCTAACTTTCTGCCGGTCTAACGTAATTGACCACTTTTTTTGTGATATACTTCCACTCTATAGACTCTCTTGTACTGATCCTTTTATTAATGAACTAATGATATATATTTTTTCAATGCCAATTCAAATTGTTACCATTGCCACTGTCTTAATCTCTTATGTCTGCCTCCTTTCCACTATTTTCAAAATGAAATCCAAGGAGGGACAAGGTAAAGCATTTTCTACCTGTGCTTCCCACGTTCTCTCTGTCTCGATATTCTACATTTGCCTTCTCATGTATATTCGACCATTTGAAAAAGGGGATAAGGATATACCAGTGGCAATATTTTACACCATAGTAATTCCATTATTAAACCCTTTCATTTATAGCCTGAGAAATAAGGAGGTGATAAATGTTATTAAAAAAATTATGAGGAATTATAAAATTTTTAAATTAACTTCATCCTCTACTGCAAATTTTATTAAAATGCTTTCATAAATAAGGGACATAAAAAGATAAAAATATGTTCCACACAAAATATGAATCATATGAACCATAGACTATGTTTGTTAAAAATTGTGTGAATATCCAGTTTTCCCAGCACCATTTATTAAATAAGGAATCTTTTCCCCAGAGTATGTTTTTGTCTGCTTTGTCAAAGATTAGATGGCTATATGAGGATGGTTTTATATTTGGATTTACTGTCCTGTTCCACTGGTCTGTGTCCCTGCACTTGTGCCAATACCAGGCAGTTTTAAGAACCACAGCTTTGTAGTATAGTTTGAAGTCTGGCAAATTAATACCTCTCATTTTGTTTTTGTTGCTTAAGATTGCTTTTGCTAAATGGGGTCTTCTCTGGTTCCATACAAAGCATAAAATTATTTTTTCCATATCTGTGAAAAATGATGTTGGTAATTTAATAGGGATTGCATTGAATCTGTAGATAACTTTGGGCAGTATAGACATTTTAACAATGTTGATTCTACCGATCCATGAGCATGGTATGGTTTTCCACCTATTTACATGTTCTGTGATTTCCTTCCTCAGTATTTCATACTTCTCCCTATAGAGGTCCTTTACCTTCTTAGTTAAATATATTCCTAGGTATTTTATTTTCTTTGTTGCTATTTTGAAGGGTATTGAGTCCTTAATTTGGTTCTCCGTTTGACTGTTATTGGCATATATGAATGCCTCTGATTTGTGTGTATTGATTTTGTATCCTGAGATTTTACTGAATTCATTGATCAATTCCAGGAGTCTCTTGGTTGAAACCTTGGGGTTTTCTAGATATAACATCATATCATCAGCAAAGAGTGAGAGTTTGATCTCTTCTGTCCCTATGTGGACTCCCTTGATTCTGCTCTCTTGCCTGATACCTCTTGCAAGGACTTCCAATACTATGTTGAAAAGTAATGGGGACAGTGGGCAGCCTTGTCTGGTTCCAGTTCGAAGTGGGAATGCTTTCAGTTTTTCCCCATTCAGTATGATGTTGGCTATGGGTTTGTCATATATGGCTTGTATCATTTTTAGATAGGCCCCGTCTATGCCTATTTTGTTAAGTGTTCTTATCATAAAAGGGTGTTGAATTTTGTCAAATGCTTTTTCTGCATCTATTGAGAGGATCATATGATCTTTATTTTTGCTTCTATTTATGTGGTGAATTACATTTATAGATTTGGGTATGTTAAACCATCCCTGCATCTCTGGGATGAAGCCCACTTGGTCGTGATGGATTATTTTTTGATAAGCACTTGGATTCAATTTGCTAGAATTTTATTGAGAATTTTTGCATCTATATTCATAAGAGAAATTGGTCTATAGTTCTCTGTTTTAGTTGCATCCTTTCCTGGTTTTGGTATCAGGATTATGTTGGCTTGGTAAAAAAGTGTTGGGGAGAATCCCATCCTTCTTTATATTGGAGAATAGTTTATGTTGGAAGATCCCATTTAGCAAAAGCAATCTTAAGCAACAAAAACAAAATGAGAGGTATTAATTTGCCAGATTTCAAACTATACTACAAGGCTGTGGTTCTTAAAACTGCCTGGTATTGGCACAAGTGCAGGGACACAGACCAGTGGAACAGAACAGAAAATCCAAATATAAAACCATCCTCATATAGCCATCTAGTCTTTGACAAAGCAGACAAAAACATACTCTGGGGAAAAGATTCCTTATTTAATAAATGGTGCTGGGAAAACTGGATAGCCACATGTAGAAGACTAAAACAGGACACACAGCTCTCACCCCTCACAAAAATCAAATCACGGTGGTTAACAGACTTAAACCTTAGGTCGGAAACTATTAGAATTCTAGAAGAAAACGTAGGAAAGACTCTTACAGACATTGGCCTAGGCAAAGAATTTATGAGGAAGACCCCTAAGGCAATCACAGCAACAATAAAAATAAATAAATGGGACCTGATCAAATTTAAAAGCTTCTGCATAGCCAAAGAAACAGTCATGAGAGTAAACAGACAACCTACAGAATGGGAAAAAATTTTCGCATACTACACATCAGATAAAGGACTGATAACAAGAATCTATTTAGAACTCAGGAAAATCAGTAAGAAAAAATCGAACAACCCTATCAAAAAGTGGGCAAAGGACATGAATAGAAATTTTTCAAAAGAAGATATAAAAATGGCTAACAAGTATATGAAAAAATGTTCAACATCTCTAATCATCAGGGAAATGCAAATCAAAACCACAGTGAGATATCACTTAACTCCAGCGAGAATGGTCTTTATCAAAAAGTCCCAAAACAATACATGTTGGTGTGGATGCGGAGAGACAGGTACACTCATACACTACTGGTGGGACTGTAAACTAGTGCAACCCCTGTGGAAAGCAATGTGGAGATACCTTAAACAGATTCCAGTAGACCTACCATTCAATCCAGCAATCCCATTATTGGGCATCTACCCAGAAGAACAAAAGTCATTCTATAAAAAAGACACCTGCACCTGAATGTTTATAACAGCACAATTTACAATTGCAAAGATGTGGAAACAACCCAAATGCCCATCAATTAATGAATG
The DNA here is from genome assembly GCF_041146395.1 of Eulemur rufifrons. Lineage (NCBI taxonomy): Eukaryota > Metazoa > Chordata > Mammalia > Primates > Lemuridae > Eulemur > Eulemur rufifrons. The sequence goes on from NC_090989.1 coordinate 44,579,934, forward strand.
GATTAGCAAAATGTGGTATATGTATACCATGGAATATTACTCAGCTATTAGAAATAATGGTGATATGGCATCTCTTTGGTTCTCCTGGAGAGAGCTGGAACCCATTCTATTAAGTGAAGTATCCCAAGAATGAAAAAACAAGCACCACATGTACTCACCAGCAAACTGGTTTCCCTGAGTGCACATTTGGGAATAACACCAATTGGGTATCGGACAGAGGTTGGGGCTGAGTGGAAGGGATGGGTGTATACCTACTTGATGAGTGCAATGTGCACTGCCTAGGGAATGGACAAGCTTGAAGTTCTGACTGGGGGGGATGGGGTGGGGGGAGGGGATGGTGCACACCTACATGATGAGTGCGATGTGCACTGTTTAGGGAATGGACATAATTGAAGGTCAGACTCGGGGGGATGGGGAGGCATGGGCAATATATATAGCCTGAACTTTTGTACCCCCATAATGAGCTAAAAAACAAAAAAATTAAAAATTAAAAAAAAATTGTGTGAATGAAATTTCAAAATTGCTTGACAAATCTTAATCCAAATTTCACAACTACAATAAATCAGGTGAAACTCAATAGTAACTTTCATTACTGATTCTCATGATTCTCATGGAATTGTGACAGAGGATATTTATTGTTCCAAGCCTCAAGAAATTTACATAGCATCAGTTAAATGTTTGAATGTGTAGAAGAGTCTTCTTTGACTAATGCTGTCTAGTTAATGGAAGACATTATATCTGATCCTATGGAGAGTGTTTGAAACATTTCAAATTTCCTGGCAGGAATGTGAAATGATAATTTTCTTTCAGAAAAGTGACCTGGCAGACATATGTAGATTAGTTTAGAGGAAAAGTGACTACAAGCAAACTAGTGGCTGTAATCTATATTGAAAGTAATGAAGTTTTATTTAGATAAGATTCCAAGAATGGAAAAAAAATAGAACAAGAAGGAATACATACATACACAGACACACACACACACACACACACACACACAAACTCACATTTTGTAGAATAATTAACAATGAATTATAACAAATTGAGTAGAGAAGATTAAAAAATACTTTAACCCGAAGTATGACTAACATCCTTTTCATTATTTTTTTTTTTTTTTTTTTGAGACAGAGTCTCACTTTGTTGCCCGGGCTAGAGTGAGTGCCGTGGCGTCAGTCTAGCTCACAGCAACCTCAAACTCCTGGACTTAAGCGATCCTACTGCCTCAGCCTCCCGAGTAGCTGGGACTACAGGCAAGCGCCACCATGCCCGGCTAATTTTTTGTATATATATATATTTTAGTTGTCCATATAATTTCTTTCTATTTTTAGTAGAGACGGGGTCTCACTCTTGCTCAGGCTAGTCTCGAACTCCTGACCTCGAGCGATCCACCCGCCTCGGCCTCCCTTTTCATTATTGAAGGTGTCAACCATGTTATGTGTTATGGATTATAGAATAGCATCTTATATATTAAATACTCAATAAATATTTTAAAACATATTAGTGAAGACATTGTTTTATTTTTACATTTTTGAGTAGTAATAGTGAGATGTACCAATATTTTATGTACATAATTATGTTGGCACTTATGCCATTTTTGCTTTCAGGAATTGTCTTTATTTTTTCTTTGCGTTACTGTTTTTTCCTAATTTATTTATACCACTATTCAGAAAGAAATGATATTAAAATGTTGTGATTGTGGCAAATTCTCTATGTGTTGATAGTCTTTTAATATTTGTTTGTGATATAATTTATCAACATTTTAATTGGAGACATTCATATTTATTGATTTTTTTCTTAATTGGTACCCTTTATGCTTTTTTGTCTGGAATTTCTTTTTTAATCCAAAGTCTACTATTAACCAGTATTTTTTCCTCTTTTTCTTCTTCATCTCCTATTCCTCCTCATTTCCTCCACCTATTTTGATGTTTAAATTTTTGCAACTTGACTTTTGATTCTTTCTGGAATTTATTTGGTGTAGAGCATAAGTTTAAAATGTAACTTTATTTGGCTTGTTTCTCCAAAAATTATCCACAGATTAATCTAATTCAAATAAACACCCAAGGAGGACTTCCTTGGGAACCTGGCAAAATGTTTCTAAAATTTTTCTTAAATTCTGGATTTTTCTAGAAAATCATAAGTAATAAGACAATAAACTTAATGTATTATATATTAAAATATGATTAAATTTCAATAATTAAAACAATTTGTTTTTAAATATAGAATTAATAAACAGATGAATAGAACAAATCAAATTATCCAAAAGTAAACTCTCATATAAGATAAAAATAACATCATAAATCAACAAGAAAAGAAAGGATTATTTAGTGGTCCTGGGCCAATTGTGTAAATATTTATCTTTTCCATTTATGTTAAAATTTATAAGCCCTCCCCCACATTCAGAGATATGTTATGATGAAAATTTGTAATTTTTCCTTTTTCATAGCTTAAATTTTAATACATAACACTCAACTGGAATTCATTTTAAAATCTTGTGAAATAAGAATTAAAATTTTATTTTTTTTTTGAGACAGAGTCTCACTTTGTTGCCCAGGCTAGAGTGAGTGCCGTGGCGTCAGCTTAGCTCACAGCAACCTCAGACCCCTCGGCTTAAGCGATCCTACTGCCTCAGCCTCCCGAGTAGCTGGGACTACGGGCATGCGCCACTATGCCCGGCTAATTTTTCTATATATATTTTTAGTTGTCCATATAATTTCTTTCTATTTTTAGTAGAGACGGGGTCTCGCTCTTGCTCAGGCTGGTCTCGAACTCCTGACCTTGAGCGATCCACCCGCCTCGGCCTCCCAGAGTGCTAGGACTACAGGCGTGAGCCACCACGCCCGGCCAGAATTAAAATTTGTTTTTTGGTTAACCAGTAGTTCCAGAGCATTTATTAACTATCTCTTCCCCTACTCATTGATTTCTTTTTTTTTTTTTTTGTTGAGACAGAGTCTCACTTTGTTGCCCAGGCTAGAGTGAGTGCCGTGGCGTCAGCTTAGCTCACAGCAACCTCAAACTCCTGGGCTCAAGCGATCCTACTGCCTCAGCCTCCCGAGTAGCTGGGACTACAGGCATGCGCCACTATGCCCGGCTAATTTTTTCTATATAGATTTTTAGGTGTCCATATAATGTCTTTCTATTTTTTGTAGAGACGGGGTCTCGCTCAGGCTGGTCTCGAACTCCTGACCTTGAGCAATCCACCCTCCTCGGCCTCCCAGAGTGCTAGGATTACAGGCGTGAGCCACCGCGCCCGGCCCCTCATTGATTTCTTATGCCTTCTTTTTGTACATGTACACTCTTATACTCACATGTACATGCATACAGACAGCGGTCTATTTCTAGTCTCCCTCTGCACAAAAAAAACAAGGCAGTCCCAAGTCTCTCCCTTTATATCCCAGTAGGGAAGAAGACATTTTTAAAAGTAGCAAAACTGAAAAGTAGTAAGTTATGATTGGAGAAGACTCCGCTACTTCTACCCAAAATCTATTGTTAGAGTTACATAAGGTTCAGATATAAGATATCTATTTTCCTTATTCTGTCTTTATATTTGACCCCATCTATTTTTAATGGTTTTTAATATCCTCAATATGAAGATGGCCCAGAATGTATACTGCCAGTTGTGATATCTCCTCTGCTTTCCAGTCTGAGGTGTCTAACTGCATACTTCACATAGTTTCTTGAATGTTACAAAGACATCTCAATTAACATGATCAAAACACAAGTCTTGAATTTTTCCCTAACATGATCTTCTCCGTCATGATAGTAGCAGCCTCCAGCTAGCTGGGCAAAGCAGAAATTAAGAGTAATCTTACGTAACTCTCTCTCCTATCATAACCAAACTTTCACAAGATCTGTCAACTCCATCACTGAAATATATCTTAAACATGACAAATCTCTCCATTTACACTACCTGCACACTATTCTATCTCTCACTTGAACAATATCCATATAAATAGCTTCAAACTAGTCTCCCGGTTTTGCTCCTTTCATTTCTTTTTACTTTCTATTTATAAACAAATTTTTAAAATTTTATTTATTTTTCTTACATAATAAATGTATATATTTTCAGCATACATGTGATAATTTAATAGTCATATAATTTGTAAAGATCAAATCAGTGTAATTGGGATATCCATCACCTTAAATATTTGTCTTTTCTTTATACTAGAAATAGTTGATTTATTCTCTGCTAGCTATTTTGAAATATAGTCACCCTACTAATCTACCAAACACTAGGTCTTATTTCTTCCATCAAATTGTAAACCTATTTTTAAAATAGTACTAAAAGGTGCATTCCAAAAACTGTAGTCTTCTGCCCACAACTTATACATTTCAACTACAACAACCTTCTAATTTTTTAAGCTATTTCTCTAAATATTTATCTTGATATTACTCAGTATCAATTGTAGACATATTAAGCAACTTCCTGTTTTAAACAAATAAATATTTATTTATCACCTTTCATTTCTTTCATCTTCAATAGTATAACATGGTTTTTGATAATTCAATAATCATCTTTTATTAGTGATATGCAAATACTTCTCACTGCAAAGACTTGTATACCATGCTTATGTAACCTTTTCTCTATGACTATGGGATTTTTTAAAAAGTTAATAAAAACTTTATTTCCCCCATTTGCTTAATCAGATTCATTATTCATCTATCAAATATATTCCTTAAAAACTCAACCATATTAAATACTTGTGGGTTCTTCTTTTACGAGACTTCTTTCCTAGTGGCCTCTGTCTCCCTGCTCCAGTATGTCTGGCTGAGACTTCCCTTTGCTGATTTCCTGTTTCAGATACTCAGTTTCAAGCTCTCCATCTTTCTCTTCATGGTTCATTTTGCTAAAACTGCCCTTTGGCTGTCTTTCCTGAGATATGATTAATAATTTGGTTTGTTTAAATTTCCAGATTTGAAATAATTTTTCTTCTGGACTCTGAGGACTTTCTTTCTTTATATTTGAGCACACTGTGTTGCATTGGGGAAATTACATGTTATTCAAATTCCCATTCCATTGTTCTCCCTCTGGAAAAATTCAGAAGATTTTCTATATCTCTGGCTTTATTAAATCTCAGAATGAAAAACGTTAGCTTTTTTTTCATCATTTTTTCTAGGTAGTGGTAGATCCTTTGTCTCTCCTTCTTCCCAGCTTGGCTCTCTTTTATTTTCTTTTTCTTTTTTCTATTTCTTCTCCATTTTTTCTTTTCTCTTTTTTTCTATTTCCCTTACCTTCCTCTCTTTGCTTTCCTTCCTCCCTCTCTCTCTTATTCTCACTCTCTCTCTTTCTTTTTTAAAATTAAAACTTTTACTTTCTCAATGAAAATAAACCTGAGTGTATAAAACAAATACAATTCACATGGCAAAAGTAGAATAAATAAACCTAACTACCAGTTTTCAGAATAAGTATTTTCCTAATACCTATGAAAATCATTAACATTTTAAAAACTACCATTATAAATTCATAAATTTTATATTTTTTCAGATTAAATCAGTTATAATTATTACTCATTAACCAGTAGAAACTCAACTCAAAAACATCAAGTTGGTTCCTGAGTCCTTCTGATAGGACTCAAGTGGTCTCTGAAAGATTTCTCACTTTCTTGTATAAAACATCTAGGCTAAAAAGATATTTTTCTAAAGAAGCCCTATAAGCAATAATTTTCACTGGTTTTTCATCTATATTACCTGTATTTCTTTAAAAAAAAAAATAAGAAAACAATCAAATACAAATATACACATCCTTATTTTCCATTCTTTCTTACTTAAATGGTTATATATGTTTGTGTGTGTGTGTACGTGTATGTGTATTCATAGCACTCTGTTGGGCTTATCAATAAGTATTGAAATTTTTCCAGTACTTTATCTGATGCATCTACACTCATCCATTTTAGTCAGAGTCACCCTTTCTGAGTCACTTTATTTTAGCTATGTTTCTTGTACAAAGTATAGAACTGGGTTTTCCTTTTTGAGCAAATTTGAAAATCTTTTTCTTATAATTGTGGAGTTAAAGGCATTTAACTTCAATACTGATGTGTTTGGTCCAAACTCTGTCATATTACTTCATTTAATATTTTCCAACCGTATTATGTTATATTTACTGTTATTTTATATGGCTTATTTTATTTGCTTCTTAAAATATTTCTTTTGGTAGTTAAAATAGCTTGCATTTTCGTTTTAGTTATTGCCTTTATGTTAATACTTTTGTTACATATTCAATCCCCTGTTTCTGCATTCATGATGCTACTTTGGGTTTCTCTTCTTTAAATAATATTCTTTGACTTCCTCTAGTTCTTATATGACACCCAGTGAGCAACATAGCAATGAATGGGCTTCTTCTACTTTAGCTCTCTCCCTTCTCTTCTATTTATTTGTTTTTACTTTGTATTTACTTTTTATTATTGACTTTAGATTTACAAAGATGGTACAGAGTTCCCATGTACACTTCACCCAAGTTCTCTTAATATGAACACCTTATATATCATGGCACACTTATCAAAACTGAGATGTTAACATTGATGCGCTATTGTTAACTAAACTACAGGCTTTAATTTGGATTTTAACAAGTTTTTCACTTTCTGTCCCAGGATCCTATCCAGGATGCCAATTTTCATTCAGTTGTCAAGTTTTCTTAGTTTTGTTGAATCTATGACAGTTTGTTGGTCTTTCCTTGTTTTTTATGATCTTCACACTTTTGTAAATTATTGATCATAGTTTTGAATAATGTACTTCAGTTTTTGTTTTTCTAAATTTCCTCATGATTAGACTTGTGTTAGGAATTTTGGGGAAGAAAGTCACAACATTGAGTGTCCTTCTCATTTTACCATATCAGAAGGAGCACTTGACATCAACATGACTTATTACCAGTGATGTTAACCTTGGTCACTTGGTTAACATGGGATCTGCTAGGTTTCTCCACTGCAAAGTTAATATTTTTCCCATTATAAACTTCATATATTAAAAACAATTCACTAAATCTAGGCCATAATCAAAAGGAGAGGACTTATGCACTATCTCCAGGAGGGAAGAATATTAAAAATTTTTTAGAAATATTTTAACACAACTCCAGTAATTAATAAATATTTAGAAAAGATACTTTGAAACTATACAAATACACTGTTTTTTCTTAAAGTTTTGCCTACCAATGAATCTTGCCTACAGCAATTATTGTTTTGGAGTTCTAATAGATATTTTCTTCTTTATTTCTATGTGTATTATCTGGAAGGTATAGCTTAGCTCGATATAAAATCTTGACTGACACTTTTTCCCTTGAGTTTATTGAAAATATTGATTCACAGATATCTTGCTATATTTTTTGCTGTTGAAAAGTCAAATGCCAAGCTAATTTACTTTCTTTGGAAGTAAGACTTGAAGATGCAGATATTTTTTAATCTTAAAAGTCTAATATTTTTACAGTGATATATCTCAGAGTTTACTTTTCTAGATCAATGATCACAAGTTTATTTCAATTTCAATAGGTATATTCAGGTCTTCTGTTATTCCCCTAACTTTTCTTGAATTATAATTTCAAATACTATTTCTGGTCTTTTACTTTATTTTCTTTTTGAGAAACTTCAATTTTATGTGTGGTTTATCACCCTTCCTAATCATCAATACTGATCATGTTCTCTCTAATTATTTTTCCACTTTCCTTGTTTGTTTTAATTCTCTTACTAGTTCTATTTCCTCTCTTCAATGACCCACTCATATAAATAGTAGAGTTATTACTCTTTGAGAACCATGTAATTTAGTCTTAATTTCTAAAATAATTATGTCTTTTCTCTAGTTTCTTTACTCCATTTAGTCATTTCTAATTTTATGTATTTTATGTTGTCCATCTCTGTATTAATTTTTGAACTTTTAATAAAAGTGAATTTTGGACATATCTGAAAATGCTTGCCTAAAGATAATGAGCTCAGGTTTTCGTATTATGGTAAGAGTTTTTGTCATGGCAGACATTTTTTTAGGAAGATTTTCATCAAATTGAATGTTTTGACTCTTATTTTCAATTTTCTTCTTATAGTAATTTTGTGTGGATGTAACCTATCATTTTCCTGTTTATTTTGAAATGATTCATTTTGGGATCATCAGTGATAGACGAGTAAGGGCATACTATACCCAGTTATTGATTTGGGAATATCCAAACCTGTTTGTTCAGTGAATTGATATTTCTTTAATAAATGGTTTATCTCTGAGGAGTAGGATTAATTCTGTCTTCTGACTCTGTGACTTTCTTTTGTTTCTGTAGCAACTTGTTTAAGTTGAGGTCCTCAGGAAACAGACTCTGAGATGGAGCTGTGCTCTGAGATGGAGCTGTGCTTATAAGAAGTTTGCTGGAGGAATGCCCACAGGCTCAATACTTACTGAAGGAGTGAAGTAAGTAAGATTAGGCAGAATGAAATGGTGAAGGTAGTCACAACAAAGAATTTAGTCAATCTTGGGAAGAGGTAAGGATTAGGGATGTCCCATCAGACTCACCCTGTTTTAAGGTAAGGGGACTTGGAATTTATATATCCCATGGAACAGTCATTGGATGTAGGCTGCTTTCAAGGTAGAGCTTGACCTTGACAAGACTGTTTTCTTCAGTTCAGGCCATTTCCTGGAGAAGGACTCAGATGACAGCTGTCACCTTCCAGTACTGTCCACAGCAAGGGCAATAAAACAAAACATGGGCTGTGAATTGCATATCTATCACAGCCCACTTCTTACACTTTTCATAACTATTTTTGCTTCTTGCAGTAAGTTCCTTGAACAGCCCCTCCAGAGTTTGTGTCTTTATTTCTTCTTGGACAATTTTACAAACTAAAGGTTAATGGAACCACCTGAAATCCCCACTTTGCAATTAGTTTGAAAGCCATACTAACAGTCATCTTCCCCCTCTTCTTGATTCTCTCCATCTTTTTCTAAAACTGCAGGTCCAGGTGACTACCATAGTGAGATGATACAGAAGCCAGACTCCTTAGAAGTCTGAGCAATTTATCGCCATGCCTTTACAGGCCATGTTTGTTGCATTTTCTATGTATTGTTAAATTTGAGCAAGGGAGTACCAAGAGATTCCTATGAATCAACTGAATGCCAAGCATATTCTTCCTGTCCCACTGTGTAACACCAGCCCTACCTCTTTCTGAGGATCAAGGTCAATAACTCCTGCAAGCTTGTGGCTTCTTTTCTTGCCTGGTGGTCTTGTGACAATATTAGCCAGAGTTTCTGGATCAAAACTACTGCTATACAAATACTTGGATTCTTGCTGTGTCTTCTGGTAAAAGCGTTTTGTCTCCAAGAACCAGGACCTGTAAACCTTTACAGCTCAGAGATGTGGGGACATGGAGTACAAATTCCCCAAGTTAGTCCCTTGAAGTTTTCCTGGACCTAGTTATTTAATCAACTAAGGACATGCCACTATATAGTTATCATTTTTTTGGTGTTTTTTTTTTTTGTTTGTTTGTTTTTTGTATGCCACACCTTGGAGGATAAAGTTCTGAGATCTCAGTTTTAGCATAGGAAAGCCATTTTACCAATTTATTAAGTAGGGAGCTTCTGTATAATCTGATATATGATAGAAACAGAGTACCATGTAGATATCTTTCACCTCCTTGGTTAAGCATATTCCAAAAACATAAAATTATTTTTTGCAGCTATTGTAAATGGGATTGGGTTCTTGATTTGATTCTCAACTTGGCTGTTAATAGCTTATAGACATGCTACTGATTTGTATACATTGATTTTGTAACCTGAGACTTTAATGAATTCATTTATCAATTCTAGAAGTCTGTTGGAGGAATCATCAGAGTTTTCTAGATATAAGATTATATGATCAGAAAACAGGGATAATTTGAATTCCTCTTTTCCTACTTGGATGCCCTTTATTTTTTTCTCTTATCTGATTATTCTGGCTAGGAATTCCAGGAGTAAATTGAATGGAAGTGGTGACAGTGGGCATTCTTGTCTTTTTTGGTTCTTACGGGGAATGCTTTCAACTTTTTACCATTCAGTATGATGTCGGCTGTGGGTTTGTTGTACACAATTTTTATTATTTTGAGGTATATTCCTTCTATGTCTAGTTTGTTGAGGGTTTTTAACATAAAGGGGTGCCAGATTTTATCAAATGCTTTTTCTACATCTATTGAGATGATCATGTGGTCTTTGTTTTTGCTTCTGTTTATATGGTGAATCACATTTATTGACTTTGTTGAAGCATCCATGCATCCCTAGGATGAAACCCTCTTTCTTGTAGTGAATTACCTTTTTGATGTGCTTTTGGATTTGGCTTGCTAGTATTTTGTTGAGGATTTTTGCATCTATCTTCATGAAGGATATTGGACTGTCATTTTCTTTTTTTGTTGTGTCCTTTCCTGGCTTTGGTATTACTTAAGGTGATACTGACTTTGTAGAATAAGTTAGGGAGGATTCCCTCCTTCCTGGTGTTATGGAACAGTTTCAGTAGGATTGGTACTAGCTCTTCGTTGTAGGTCTGGTATAATTCAGCTGTGAATCCTTCTTGTTCTATGCTTTTTTGTTGTTGGGAGATTATTTATTACTGATTCAATCTTGCTACTCAGTGTTGGTCTGCTCAGGATTTCTATTTACACTGATTCAAGCTTGGGAGGTTGTATGTTACCAAAAATGTATCCATTTCCTCAGCATTTTCTAGTTTCTGTGCATAGAGGTGTTCATAGTAGTCTCACATTATCTTTTGTATTTTGGTGTTATCAGTTGTAATGTCTCCTTAACCACTGATGAAAGAAATCATAGATGACACAAAAAAATGGAAAAACTTCCCATTCTCATGAATTGGGAGAATGAATATTATTATAATGTCCATACTGCCCAAAGTAATTTATAGATTCAATACAATTCATAAAAATACCAACATCATTTTCACAAAATTAGGCAAAACAATCCTAAATTTCAAATGGAACCAAAAAGAGCTTGAATAGTCAAAGCAATCCTAAGCAAAAAGAACAAATCTGGAGGCATCACATCCAGAAGAATGAAACAAGACCCCTATCTCTCACCACATAAAAAAAATTAACTCAAGATGGATTGAAGACATAAATTTAAGACCTGACACCATAAAAATTCTAGGAGAAGACTTAGGAAAAATTCTTCTGGACATCTATCTAAGTAAAGAATTTATGAGTAAGAACCCCAAAGCAAATAAAACAAAACCGAAAATAAATAAACTGACTTAATTAAATTAAAAAGCTTCGTCATAGCAAAGGAAATAATCAACAGAATAAATAGATAACCTACAGAATGGGTGAAAATATTGACAAACATCTGACAAAGGGCTAATATGCATTGCTCCATAAGGAACTCAAGCAAGTCAGTAAAAATAATAATAATAATCTCATTAAAATGTGGCCAAAGACATGAATAGAAGTTTTTCAAAGGAAGATATGCAAATGGAAAACAAGCCTATGAAAAAATGCTCAACATGACTAATAATCATGGAAATGCAAATTAAATCACAATGAGATACCACCTGTCTCCAGCCAGAATGACCATTACTAAAATGTCGAAAAATAATAGATGTTGGCTTAGATACAGTGAAAAGAGAACACTTATACACTGTTGGTGGGAATGTAAATTAGTGGAACCTTTATGGATTGTAGTATGGAGATTTCTCAAAGAACTAAAAATAGACCTACCATTTTATCCAGCAAACCCACTACTGGGTACCTACTCAAAGGAAAAGAAGTCATTTTATAAAAAAGACAACTGCACCCAAATGTTTACCACAGCACAATTCACAATTGCAAAGATATGGAGTCCACCTCAGTGCCCATGAACTAATTAATAGATAAAGAAAATTTGGGATAATACCATGGAATACTACTCAGCCATAAAAAAGAATGAAATAATGCCTTTTGTAACAACTTGGATGGAACTGGAGGTCATTATTCTAATTCAGGTATCTCAGGAATGGAAAAACAAATACTGCATTTTCTCACTTATAAGTGGGTGTTAAGCTGAGTATATACAGGGTCATACAAAGTGGCATAATGGGCATTGGAGACTCAGAAAGGAAGGTATGAAGGGTGAAAAATTACCCACTGGGTACAATGTACACTACTCAGGTTACGGGTACACTAAAAGCCTAGATTTTACCACCATATAATTCATCCATATAACAAAAAGAAAAGTATCCCCTAAATCCATTGAAATTAAAAAACAAAAGAAAGAGTGTACTCGTCATTGCCCAGTACCACATTTTCTTTGCTGTAATCAAAGTGTCTTGGTCATATGTAATGTCATACATCACCCTGTCAGCCTCACATAGGGTGCTTTTTCAGACCTTGCAGACTGGATTTTGTTAATTCCAGTGAAGATAACTTTTCTCTCCCTTCAACATAAAAGGAATTTACAGCAATCAACTTGCTGCCAACCAATCAGCTTGAAGGACATTGCCATACTGGGGGCTCCACATTGCTCTTTGCTGTTAGCAAGTTTGACACCTGGCAGGAGCAGCTGCTCTATCAGCCTTGAAAAGTTGGAACCTATGTTATTAGGTGTGTGTATGCGGCCATCCAAACACTATGGCCACTTTACTCATATGCCCTCTCTGCCAGCCCTAAGGCTATGGAAGAACAAAGTTGGATGATGTCAATTGACTGAGGTCAGACTGAGATTCTGTTTACTTTGCTGTTTAGTGGCTCTTCCATGGTACTCTCTGTTGGGAATTTACATGTAATATGAAGATCTCCACATTTAGCACTCCCTCCAGTGCACTCATCCATATGCCCTTCCTCAGATTTGGTCCACTCCAGGTCACTGAAAACATCCAAGGTATTCACATCTACACTAAATCCATATGTGCTTACCTTGCACTTTTCCTTCAATAATACAATGGAAACAGATAATCAATTCACTACTCAAAGGGAGGATTTCTCCTCATGGCTGACTTTCAAGATCAAATTGGGCCAGGCATGGTGGCTCACACCTGTAATCCTAGCACTCTGGGAGGCCAAGGTGGGAGGATTGCTCGAGGTAAGGAATTAAAGACCAGCCTGAGCAAGACTGAGACCCTGTCTCTACTAAAAAAAAAAACAGAAATTATCTGGACAGCTAAAACTATATATATAGAAAAAAAAATTAGCCGGGCATGGTGGCACATGCTTGTAGTCCCAGCTACTTGGGAGGCTGAGACAGAAGGATTGCTTAAGCCCAGGAGTTTGAGGTTGCTGTGAGCTAGGCTGACGTCATGGCACTCTAGTCCAGACAACAGAGAGAGACTCTGTCTCAAAAAAAAAAAAAAAAAAAAAGAAAGAAAGTAAAGATCAAATTGGGTGGAGCTATAATTCAGAAACAATACATTTTGGCTTGCACCAACATTCCAAGCTGACTATCCAAGAACCAAATTTGGCCTTTTGAAGCCAGATATGTGAGCTGAGGGAAAGATGTCAGTGTAATGGTGGTGGATAACACAGAGTTCTGGGTCACCTGCCTATGCTGCTATGGTATCCTATGCCCCACTAATGATTGATCTGTGGATGTGTCTCTCTCATCTTTTAATGGAATTTTCCTGGGCCCACCCATCTTTATACTTAGTCTGACAAATTCCAGATTATGAAGAGCATGTCTTTTCCCATGATCACTTAATGTCCCAGGGTCAGAAGCTCTGCCTCTAGCAGGAATCATTGCCTTTTTTGTTTTTTGGGTTTTTCATTGAATATTTTATAATTTTCTGCTGTAGAGAGCAAAGTCTTGATCCAAAACTATAAGGGGTTACCATGGTACTGCTAAGCCAAAAAGTAGAAGAAAAAAAAACTGTAACTGTCCATGTTGGGATTCTCCTAATGGAGTATTCCATAAACTTTCCATTAACTCCACATCTCTTCCCACCTCTGATATCGCTAACACCATAGATCTGCCAAGTCATATGGCCTAAATGCCAGACCTGCTTGTATCACAGCATAGATCTGCTAAAGTGTCATATCCTGTCCTGGAACTCACTCCAAACTGTCATTCTTTTCTCATTTATACAGATATATCTGTCTCTCATTAGGCAGATGTATCTGTGTGTAGAATCTTTTCCAACTGTGTCAGACATCCAAAAATGTTTGCAAATACATTTAAGCAAGTCTTTGAATTAGTGTGTCACTGTGCTAAGCTAATATTCAAATACTATAAGCATAACATTGTTCTGGTCATATACTACCCTGGTCCTATAAGATCACAACGGAGCTGAAAAATTTGTACCACCTAGTGATGTCGCAGCTGTCATAATGTCATAGCACAACACATTACTCATGTGCTTGTGGTGATACTCGTGTAAACAAACCTACTGTGCCACCAATCCTATAAAAATATAGCACATACAATGATATGTATATAAAGTACATAATAAAGTATTATGTAAAGTACATAATACTTGATAATGAGAATAAATGACTATGTTACTGGCTTATGTTCTTACTATACTACACTTTTTATTGTTATTTTAGAGGGTACTCCTTCTACTTATATTAACAAAAAGTTAACTGTAAAACAACCTCAGGCAGGTCTGTCAGGAGTTACTCCAGAAGAAAGCACCCTTATCATAGGGGATGACAGCTCCATGTGTGTTATTGTGTTATTGCCCCTGAAGACCTTCCAGTGGGACAAGATGTGGAGGTGGAAGAAAGTGATACTGATTATTCTGACCCTGCGTAGGCCTAGGCTAACTTATATGTTTGCACCTTAGTTTTTTTAAAAAAATGTTTCAAAAGTAAAAAAAGAACAAATATTTTAAAAATAAAAAAAGCTTATAGAATAATTATATAAAGAAAGAAAATACTTTTGTCCAGATGTACAATGTGTTTGTGTTTTACTAAGTGATATTACAAAAGAGTCAAAAAGTTAAAAAAAATTCAAAAGTTTATAAAGTAAAACAGTAGCACTAAGCTAATGTTAATTTATTTTGAAGAAAAATATTTTTTTATAAATTTAGTGTAACCTGAGGGTACAGTGTTTATAAAGTCTACAGTATTGTACAGTAAACATTAGGAACAAATTAACTGAACAGTGCACAGAGGAACAGTGAAGGCATGCACTTGGCCAAGTGCCCTAGAGTGCAATGTGGAAAGCAAGGGGCTCAGATGTGGAGACACGGTGGAGTAGCTGGAATACCAAATAAAAATAGATTTAGTTTGAAAAGTAATGAGGGGCCATTATGAATTCCAGAGCAGAGCAGTATCGTTTTTTATTCATTCAAAAATATTTACAAAGTGCCAAGACACTATCCAAGGTGTTAAAAATACACAAATGAATATAACGAAGAAATTCCTCCCCTCTAACCCTACATGCTAATGGTCATGATGGGGAGTGATCAAATATAGAAGCATATACCAAGAAACATTGAGAGTGATCAGTGGTTAGAAGAAAAAACAAGGTAAGAAAGGTAAAGGTCATCCGAGGTGAACAGAAGAACAATGTCGGTAATTCATATGTGGGACTAAATAATAATACCAAAGTTTCCAATGAAGGCTATGTAAGATGAGTACAAATTCTTTCAGTCTTCATCAAATCTTAATTATCTTCATAAACCATATTAATACTACTTCCTCCATCAAGGGATCAAACCAACCTGAGGCTCCTTTCTGCCCATTTCATAATTTATGCATAGAATAGCAAACATAAATTATAAAAATGAGGCCAGTTACATACAAATCAGCAAGATCAACTGAGGTCAGTTACACACAAATCACTTTTGTGAAGGTCATTTGCTTTCACCTCATTGTCTCACAGGGCATCTTTAATAAATGCCACAGGGTTTATGTTTTGGGGACTGAGTCTCTCCAGAGAAACACACTGATGTCAGTGCAGGAAAACCTCTTTAGGATTTGATGCAAAACTTTAACTCTGCATTGAAAGGAACATAATTATTGACACTGACCTATTAGTAATCTCCTGCTTTTCATTCTTATAATCCCAAGTGTTTTAGAGGCTGAAGTTTATATTATGGAATTCTATGAGACTTAACATGGTATAGCAAACGATGAACTGTTACAAAGTTCTTGTCAATGAAAACTAGGTTAGGTAAGTAATCTAATTTTTTCATACATAAATATTTATTTCTCTGCATTATTATGTTTTTATAATTAATCTTACATTTCAACTCCTAGTTATTAACTCTTCTCAAAATTGAAGGCTGTGGAAAACTAAGATGAGACAAAATTCTGAAATTTACCCTGACCTTTTCTGATTATGAGGTAAAATTTCAAAGCATACGGGTGAGTTCACAAAGTTATTCTGTTAAATAATTCAGCCATGTACATCAAAATTTATTTCTAACTTACTTGAATAATTAAGTGGTTTATATTTAAACAAACAAAGAAAATTTTCAGCCACTGCCTTTATTTATGTTTTGATTATGTAAAAATAAACGCATTTTGACCACAAGTAATTAGATTATATGATTAGAATTGTTAGTTAATGTGCCCTAATGGATCACTAAATATAATGTAAAAAAAATCCATTTAGGATAAAACACACTATTTTCTTAAAAATGGTATGAGATTTAAAAAGTTTTCTCTTAGAAAATTAAATTATAAAAGCAAAATTGTTTTTACTTATTACCTTTTAATCAATTGCGAATCTATAGAAAATCTTATATAATCCAGGGAAATAGAAAAATACTGGGAGTCAATCCAAATTAAATAAAGACATCCTAAATTTTTATATGATGGCTTTTTTAATAATTTCCTTGAAAATTAGTATTCTCAATTTGCAGAGGCCAAAGAGGACATAAAAGATCATTGATAGCTACTGAAAACAGTGTCATCCATCCCAGGTTATTGGGGTGTGGCTGCCTTTTCCCCACAGCATTTTACAGCTTCTTTCATAAGAGTTGAGGGCAGAGCTAACAAACTGTTTCTAATATAATAAAGAAAATTGTGCAGCCATATATGAAAAAGAGCAATGTAGATCATATATTAAATACAATTATATTTATTTTTTGAATAAATATATTTTTAATAAATATATTTTGAATAAAAAATGTTTTTTTATGAATTGTGTTTGGCATATAAGACATGCTCCATGGCTCAAAGATAAGTGTGGTCTGGGGATTTAGTTAAAACTGGCTTAGTTATTAACTGGCATTATACATAAACTATGCCTTACAAAAGAAAGGAAAGGAATTAGATCTCTGCGCAAAAAGTGGTAATAATAGCATGAATAGAGTCAGTGTTTAAGAAAATGAATATGACACTGGGGAAAGGGATGAGAGAGGTGATAATCTATGCAAATTTATTTTGTTAACTTTCTATGGTGATTTCCTATAAGATGAATAGTCCACTCCTTAATCCTTAACAATCTTTGTGAAATATCTAAGACATAAATTTAACATAGCATGCTCTTTTAAAATATTCACTCCACTGAGAAGGTATATATAACCTGTGTTCTCAATAGAAAAGACTGAGATTATATAACATACACACATGTATATATTCATTTACATATTTGAATATTGATTTAAAATTTATTTTAAGATCTGCAATATAAAACTGACTCTAAAATTATTTGGAAGTAATGAACAAAATATGAGTATACTAGATTGGTACATTTTTCTTGCAAAAATTCATAAAGAGAAACCCTTACCATTGTAAGTATCTTCCCTGTAATTATCAAAATATTTTTTTAAATGCTGACAGACACAGCTTAGGGTCACAGAGGATGCCACTATACTGGAACAAACTTTCCTGTAGAATTACATGTGCCTGTGTTTCAGAGATAGTAAGGAAAGCTTGAAGAAGAAGCTCTTGTCCTTGTCATAAAAAGAAAGAAAGTGAAGGGAAGGAAAAATTATATACTCTACATTAGAATCTTATATCTCCGTAATTGCTTTCTCAGCAGATAATATCAACATGAATGGGAACAACCACTCCTTGTTAAATGCGTTCATCCTCATAGGATTTACAGATCACCCAGAGCTGAAGACCCTTCTGTTTGTGGTGTTCTTTGCCATCTATGTGATCACCATGGTGGGGAACCTTGGTTTGGTGGTGTTAATTTACACAGAACATCGTCTGCACACACCAATGTACATCTTTCTGGGCAACCTGGCTCTGATGGATTCCTGCTGCTCTTGTGCCATTACCCCCAAGATGTTAGAGAACTTCTTTTCTGAGGACAGAAGCATTTCTCTCTACGGATGTATGGCACAATTTTACTTTCTGTGCCTTGCTGAAACTGCAGACTGCTTTCTTCTGGCGGCAATGGCCTATGACCGCTATGTGGCCATATGCAGCCCACTGCAGTACCACACCAAGATGTCAAGGAAACTCTGCATTCAGATGACCACAGGAGCCTACATAGCTGGACACCTGCATTCTATGATTCATGTAGGATTTCTGTTTAGGTTAACTTTCTGCGGGTCTCATCAAATCAATCACTTTTTCTGTGATGTTCTTCCATTGTACAGACTCTCCTGTGTTGACCCTTATATCAATGAATTAATGATACTTATCTTTTCAGGGTCAGTTCAAATTTCCACTATTACCGTAGTCTTAGTCTCTTATCTCTGCATCCTTTTCACAATATTCACAATGAAATCCAAAGCAGGAAGAAGCAAAGCCTTATCTACTTGTGCATCCCACTTTCTCTCTGTTTCAATATTCTATGGTTCTCTTCTCTTCGTATATGTTCTACCAAGTTCAGTTAAAGAAGAGGATAAAAACATACCCATTGCTGTTTTTTATACTTTAGTAATTCCCTTATTGAATCCTTTTATTTATAGTCTAAGAAATAAGGAAGTAATAAATGTTGTGAAAAGAATT
The DNA here is from genome assembly GCF_041146395.1 of Eulemur rufifrons. NCBI lineage: Eukaryota > Metazoa > Chordata > Mammalia > Primates > Lemuridae > Eulemur > Eulemur rufifrons. Next base: position 44,598,689 of record NC_090989.1, read on the forward strand.
ATGAAGAAAAAAAGTTTTGCAACATTCTGAAACAGGTATCATCCCCTTTTGAAAATTGATTATAATTTTTTTTTGTTTGTTTGTTTGTTTTTCAGCTCATCAAGGGGGTACAAAAGATCAGGCTATATACATTGCCCATGCCTCCCCATCCCCCCGAGTCTGAGCTTTAGTTGTGTCCATTTCCTAGACAGTGCACATCACTCTTATCATGTAGGTGTGCACTCCTCCCCTCCCCCCACCCCATCTCCCCCAGAGAGAACTTCAAACGTGTCCATTCCCCAGGCAGTGCGCATCGCACTCATCAAGTAGGTATACACCCATCCCTTCCACCCAGCTCCGACCTCTGTCCAATACCCAATTGGTGTGAATCCCAAATGTGCTCTCAGGGAAACCAGTTTGCTGGTGAGTACATGTGGTGCTTGTTTTTCCATTCTTGGGATACTTCACTTAATAGAATGGGTTCCAGCTCACTCCAGGAGAACCAAAGAGATGCCATATCGCCATCATTTCTGATAGCTGAGTAATATTCCATGGTATACATATACCACATTTTGCTAATCCATTCATGAATCGATGGGCATTTGGGTTGTTTCCATATCTTTGCGATTGTGAATTGTGCTGCTATAAACATTCGGGTGCAGGTGTCTTTTTTATAGAATGACTTTTGTTCTTCTGGGTAGATGCCCAGTAATGGGATTGCTGGATCGAATGGTAGGTCTACTTGAATCTGTTTAAGGTATCTCCACATTGCTTTCCACAGGGGCTGCACTAGTTTACAGTCCCACCAGCAGTGTATGAGAGTACCTGTCTCTCCACACCCACGCCAACATGTATAGTTTTGGGACTTTTTGATAAAGGCCGTTCTCACTGGAGTTAAGTGATATCTCATTGTGGTTTTGATTTGCATTTCCCTGATGATTAGAGATGTTGAACACTTTTTCATATGTTTGTTAGTCATTTTTATATCTTCTTTTGAAAAATTTCTATTCATGTCCTTTGCCCACTTTTTGATAGGGTTGTTCGATTTTTTCTTACTGATTTTCCTGAGTTCTAAATAGATTCTTGTTATCAGTCCTTTATCTGATGTGTAGTATGCGAAAATTTTTTCCCATTCTGTAGGTTGTCTATTTACTCTTGTGACTGTTTCTTTGGCTGTGCAGAAGCTTTTTAATTTGATCAGGTCCCATTTATTTATTTTTGTTGCTGCTGTGATTGCCTTAGGGGTCTTCTTCATAAATTCTTTGCCTAGGCCAATGTCTGTAAGAGTCTTTCCTACGTTTTCTTCTAGAATTCTAATAGTTTCTGACCTAAGGTTTAAGTCTGTTAACCACCGTGATTTGATTTTTGTGAGGGGTGAGAGCTGTGTGTCCTGTTTTAGTCTTCTACATGTGGCTATCCAGTTTTCCCAGCACCATTTATTAAATAAGGAATCTTTTCCCCAGAGTATGTTTTTTTCTGCTTTGTCAAAGATTAGATGGCTATATGAGGATGGTTTTATATTTGGATTTTCTGTTCTGTTCCACTGGTCTGTGTCTCGGCACTTGTGCCAGTACCAGGCTGTTTTTAGAACCACAGCCTTGTAGTAAAGTTTGAAGTCTGGCAAATTAATACCTCCCATTTTGTTTTTGTTGTTTAATATTGCTTTTGCTAAACGGGGTCTTCTCTGATTCCATACAAAGCGTAAAATTATTTTTTCTATGTCTGTGAAAAAAGATGTTGATAATTTAATAGGGATTGCATTGAATCTGTAGATAACTTTGGGCAGTATAGACATTTTAACAATGTTGATTCTACCGATCCATGAGCATGGTATGGTTTTCCACCTATTTACATATACTTTCTTCTCATCAGCTCATGGGACATTCTCCAAGATTGACCATATCTTAGGTCATAAAGCATGCCTTAAAAAATTTAAAAATATAGAAATTATACCATGCATCTTCTCAGATCACAGTGGAATAAAAGTAACAATGAACCCTAACAGAAATCCTCACTTCTACTCAAAGTCATGGAAGCTAAATAACCTTCTCCTGAACAATCATTTTATAAATGAAGAAATCAAGTCGGAAATCAAAAGATTTTTTGAATTAAATGACAAAGGAGATACAACCTATCAAAATCTGTGGGACACAGCTAAAGCAGTCCTGAGAGGAAAATTTATTTCCATAAATGCTTATACCAAAAAGACAGAAAACTTACAATTAGACAATCTAATGAATAGACTCAAAGTGCTGGAGAAGGAAGAACAGACCGATCCCAAACCCAGCAGAAGGAGAGAAATTATTAAGATTAAATCAGAACTAAATGAAAAGGACAACAATCAAACCATAAGGGAGATTAATAAAACCAAAAGTTGGTTCTTTGAAAAAATAAACAAAATTGACACACCTCTGGCTAGACTAACCAAGAACAGAAAAGAAAAATCTCTTATAACCTCCATCAGGAACACAAAAGGAGTAATCACGACGGATGCCACAGAGATACAGGATACCGTATATGAATTCTACAAAAATCTTTATGCACACAAATTAGAAAACCTGGAGGAAATGGACAAATTCCTAGAAACACACAGCCTTCCCAGGCTCAACCAAGAAGAAGTAGAATCCCTAAATAGACCGATATCTAGATCTGAAATCGAAACAGCAATAAAAAACCTTCCCAAAAAGAAAAGCCCTGGACCAGATGGGTTCACACCTGAATTCTACCATACCTACAAAGAAGAACTGGTGCCCATCCTACATAAACTATTCTCCAATATAGAGAAGGATGGGATTCTCCCCAACACTTTTTACCAAGCCAACATAACCCTAATACCAAAACCAGGAAAGGATGCAACTAAAACAGAGAACTATAGACCAATTTCTCTTATGAATATAGATGCAAAAATTCTCAATAAAATTCTAGCAAATCGAATCCAAGTGCTTATCAAAAAAATAATCCATCACGACCAAGTGGGCTTCATCCCAGAGATGCAGGGATGGTTTAACATACGCAAATCTATAAATGTAATTCATCACATAAATAGAAGCAAAAATAAAGATCATATGATACTCTCAATAGATGCAGAAAAAGCATTCGACAAAATTCAACACCCTTTTATGATAAGAACACTCAAAAAAATAGGCATAGACGGGGCCTATCTAAAAATGATACAAGCCATATATGACAAACCCACAGCCAACATCATACTGAATGGGGAAAAACTGAAAGCATTCCCACTTCAAACTGGAACCAGACAAGGCTGCCCACTGTCCCCATTACTTTTCAACATAGTATTGGAAGTCCTTGCAAGAGGTATCAGGCAAGAGAGCAGAATCAAGGGAGTCCAAATAGGGACAGAAGAGATCAAACTCTCACTCTTTGCTGATGATATGATGTTATATCTAGAAAACCCCAAGATTTCAACCAAGAGACTCCTGGAATTGATTAATGAATTCAGCAAAGTCTCAGGATACAAAATCAATACACACAAATCAGAGGCATTCATATACGCCAATAACAGTCAAACGGAGAATCAAATTAAGGACTCAATACCCTTCAAAATAGCAACAAAGAAAATAAAATATCTAGGAATATATCTAACTAAGGAAGTAAAGGACCTCTATAGGGAGAACTATGAAACTCTGAGGAAGGAAATCGCAGAACATGAAAATTGATTATAATTTGATAAAACTTTTTTCAAAATCAAGGAATACTGACATAGTAGAAAATGAAAATGTTGCGTATAAAATATTATGATATCAAGCATAATGGTATGTAAGTCAAATACATAAGTTTGGAAATTAGTCTACTACAATGTGCTTTAAAAAACCTAAGCTACTAGGAGTAAACTAATAATTATATTTGAGGTCACAAATTGATTCAGAGTGAAATTTCTTACCCTACTAACTAATTGTGTCAGTGTAAGTAGTTATAATTTTCAATAAATTCAGCAGATACTAGCACTAGAAGTCAGTATATATAAAAGAAGTTTCCATTTAAAATTGGTGACAACAGCCAAAGAAACAGTCCAGAGAATAAACAGACCACCTACAGAATGGGAAAAAATTTTTGCATACTACACATCAGATAAAGGACTGATAACAAGAATCTATTTAGAACTCAGGAAAATCAGCAAGAAAAAATCAAGCAACCCTATCAAAAAGTGGGCAAAGGACATGAATAGAAATTTTTCAAAAGAAGATATAAAAATGGCTAACAAACATATGAAAAAGTGTTCAACATCTCTAATCATCAGGGAAATGCAAATCAAAACCACAATGAGATATCACTTAACCCCAGTGAGAATGGCCTTTATCAAAAAAACCCAAAACAACACATGTTGGTGTGGGTGTGGAGAGACAGGAACACTAATACACTGCTGGTGGGACTGCAAACTGGTGCAACCCCTGTGGAAAGCATTATGGAGGTATCTTAAACAGATTCAAGTAGACCTGCCATTTGACCCAGCAATCCCACTACTGGGCATATACCCAAAGGAAAAAAAGTCATTGTGTAACAAAGGCACGTGTACCCAAATGTTTATAGCAGCACAATTCACAATAGCAAAGATGTGGAAACAACCCAAATGCCCATCAATACATGATTGGATTAGCAAACTGTGGTATATGTATACCATGGAATATTACTCAGCTATAAGGAATGATGAAGATACGACATCTCTATGGTTCTCCTGGAGAGAGTTGGAACCCATTATATTAAGTGAAGTATCCCAAGAATGGAAAAACAAGCATCACATGTACTCACCAGAAAATTGGTTTCCCTGATAATCACCTAAATACAAATCTGGAAACGACACCAATTGGACATCAGACTGAGGTGGGGGTGGGGGAGGGGATGGGGGTATGCCTACACAATGAGTGCATTGCGCACCGTATGGGGAGTGGTAACACTTGAAGGTGCTGACTCGGGAAAGGGGGGGTGGGGAAAAAAATATGAAACTATTGTTTTTAACTTGAACTGTTCACTTAATAATTTATCATGAATATTTCCCATATTATTTCATATCATTGTACAAGAAATAATGTATACATTATGAGGACATACTGTATCTAACAAGATATACTGTTAGACTCTTTGATTCTGTAAAATTAAATTAAAAAAAAAAAAAACAAAAAAAACTTGTTGAATGAAAGAGTAAATAAATACATAGTGATAGTCTTGTTCTATTATACAGAGAAAAAAAAAATAAAAAAAATAAAATTGGTGACAAATTTCTGGAATCTGAAACTGTAATCTTGCAAACTCAGTCACATTACATGTTTTAAAATGTTAATTCCTTCTTAGGCAACAGCATCTGTGAGAAGTAAACTGTATGTTTGAACTTGATTCTCAACTTTCTTTGAATTCATTCAAGACATTAAATTGTTTGAATATAGATTCATGCAGAATTTGTATGTTCTAATCAAGAATGTTTTCATCTTTAGTGATAGTAAATTTTACTCTCCAGTTCTCTGAAATAAATGGTGTCTATAAAACGGTGGTTTAGGTATATGTTGTTGAAATTTAGTCTATTTATACTGAAATCCCTATGGATTTGAATAGTTTCATTTAGTTTTCCTATTTGCTCATCATATATGACAGTTCAATTTCTGAATATATTGATTAAATAACCTTTCTTTCACCATATTATTCCTTGTTTGTTATTAGGAGTACCACCAACATGCACTGGTTCCCATGAATATTATTGATGTGTTCATAATGTTAACAGAAAGATAGAAATACTGTTCAAACATAAATGAAGCAGAAAATAGTGAAAATCCTTAAAACCTAAATAAAAATATTTGTTCAAAAATATTTATTTGTAAAGGTACAAATATGAAAGAAAAAATAATTTATAAATCTACCATCTGCCAGGCATTCCACTAGATTTTTCACAAATATTACCTACTAGTGAGTCATGCATTAGTTTTCATGCATTTTCTTAAGTAAAATCTCATATTTTGAAATATGGAGTAGCTTGCCCAAGTTCATCCAGGTCAACAGTATGACAAAACTGTAGGAGAGAGTTCTTGGTGAGTGTGGGTAGCAAGCGTGGAAGTGGATCAGGTTACTGTGGACCTTAAACGACCCCCTAAAAAATCTGAACTTATTTAAAGGTGTGATACATTGGTGTCTTCTTGATAGCAGAGTAATATGATTGTATCTTTTAGAAAACTAACCAGGCAATTGATTGGAAAGAGATTAGAAGTAATAAGACTAAATCCAATAAATCATATATGAAGTGATGAGAGGTGGAACTGGAGAATACCCTAAGAAAATAGGCAAATGAATAGATATGAGTAACATTTTACAGAAAAAAATAGTAAATTATAACTGTTGGATAATAAAACAAAGGTCTATCTTATTTCTGTATCAAACATGCCATATCTGATTTTATATTACCAGTATTCAAATAGTACCTGACATATCTGGGAATTCAGTAAACATTTTTTTCAATATACTTTAATATAATTATGAAAGTTATTATGTAATGGGATTATTGTTTTTATTTTTGTATGAATTAAACATTTTTTAAATTTCTCATTTTTATTTCTAATGTGGTAATTACTGATAGATATAACCCACTTAGCAAAAAAGCTCTTCCGGATCCTAAATACTTTTTCAGAATATAAAGAAATTCAGAGACTAAAAAGTTTGAGGAGCTCTGAATTAGATGGATGTTGTATCTCTTGGATCCACACTCTATTTTAATAGATATTTTTAGTCATCAGACTGTATTCATTAATTTTTTTCCCTTTTCTAACAGTACCATGAGTTTTGTTATGTATCTCTACAACATCCATTCCCAACTCTTAGCAACAATAAATTCCAGAGCTCTGTCAAGGGAAGACTACATGATTTATTTGGGGCAAAAGAAACAGAAGCAGTGATTTTTCTGGAAGTTTCTGAGAAATATGTTGCTTTACATTACAAGAGATCTATAAAAATGGCAGCCTTTCTCTCTCTGTATGTCATGGTGTGTAGATGTGAAATATGGCATGGCCTACATCATTTTGCCATCAAGAGGGAAACTAACCTGGGGATGAAGCCAATACACAAAAGAAGACATAGCTGAGGGAATCACACAGAAAACAGACCCAGAGTCACTGGAATAAACCACTCCTGTTTTTATAATCCATAGATCTTATAATTATTTAAGCTTGTTTGATAAAGGTGTTTTATTTGAAACTGAATAAATATTGATGCCTTCATGTCTCTGCCTTCTCTTTTATATTTCTTCTTTTATATCCTGTTTTAAATTAATCCTCAGACATTCTTTTAGCTTGAAAATAACTTTTCCATTTAGTGGTATCCATTTCAATATTAAAGCACATCTATTAAATCTTTTACTTTCATTACTATATTTTAATTTCCAATAATCCCTTTTTTTTTTTAATTTAGGAGCATAGAGATTTCATAATTTATCCACAGACATATGAAGGTGTAACTCAGGAATCAAACTCAGGCTGTCTGGTTCCAGAATCTATGTTTGTAACCACTAAGTCATACTACATATAACATAAAGCAATGTAGCATGAAAGGGAAATATTTAAGAAGCTAAGAGAAAAAGCTTTGAAGAGGGGAAGAATTAGAATAGAGATTCAATATGAGATGAGGATGAATGAGATTTTCACTCAAATTTGTTTCAAAAAATTTAAAACTTACAGAAGATTGATAGAATTATATGATTAATGCTCATATATGTTTTTAACTATTTAAAAAATTAACTAAGCCAATAAACAATTCTTAATATTCTACTACTTTTGACTATCTCTAAATGTGCATATACATACATACAACACACATATACATACATTGATATAATACATATATATGTATATGTGATACATATATAGGAAATGACATCATGACACTTTATCAATAAATATTATACCTCAAAACACATCTCAAAAGAACAAAGACATTTTCTATATAATCATATTATCATTATTAACCCAAAGAATTTTGACATCAACTAATATGCAGTTCACATCAAAATTTTTCCCAATTGTCTCAAAATTGTTCTCTATAGCAATTTATTTTTTTATTGAGGATTTCATTAAAGGTCACTATGTACTTTCAGTTATTACAATAATAATATAATTATTATATATTATTAATATATGTAATAATAATATACACTATGTATATTATTATCATATTTTATTATCCTTCACCCTAAAAAATTCCTAATTATTTTCCTTTTCATGACATTTAAGTTTTAAAGTATTTGGGTTAGATATCTTCTAATATATCCCATAATCAGTGTTTTTCTGACTTTTACCCATATTAGATTCAACTTTGGCATTAACAGATGTACTATGATTTCCTTTTTCATAACAAGACCATCAAGTTTGCCTTGTTACTGGTAATGCTAACTTGGATGATTTGTGAAGGCAATACATCAGATCTTTCCATGGTAAAGATAACTTGTTTACTTAAATTTAATTAAAATTTAATCTGCAAGATGATACATTGATACTGTGTGAATATCCTGTTCTCTAATAATTTTTAATCAATGGTTTTAACATCAATAGGCAATCTTTGTTAGGATAAATTCCTGCATTTGGTGGTGGAAAAATGGTGAATTTTTTTTTTCCTCGATTGCTATCTGGCATCATTCTGAAGTAAGAGATTCACCTTAAAGCTTTTCAAAAAAAATTTTTACAATAAAATTTTGCTTAAAAATTTTAGAACATTTTTAATTTTATAGAAAGTTACAGAGTACAGAAAGTTCCTGTATATGACATACCAATTGCCACACACATATATATTAATATAATGGAATATTATTTAGCCTTAAAAAAGGAAATCCTGCCATATGTGACAGCATAGATGAACCTTGAGGACACCATGTTAAGTGAAATAAACGTGTCAGAGAAAAACAAGTAATACATTATTCCACTTATTTGGGGTATTGAAAATAGTCAAATATGTAAAATCAGAAAGCAGAATGTGGTCATTAGGGCCTGGGGGCAATGGAACTAAATGCTCCATTTATGCTACATGATTAATTTCCAGAGATCTTTTTTTGGAGGGCAGGGGGGGAGTGTCTTCAGACTTTTTATTAAATATTAAATACTTCTCATCAAAAACAAAAAACAAACAAAAAAACCAAAATATGTCCAACAGAAGTCCCCAAAAGGTGGTCAAGTTTTTACTTTAGAATTTGACCTAATTTTATTCTCAGGAGATAAATTATACAGTCGTTTTTCCCTCTTACTCATATTTGCCTAAATATTTTGACACTCTTATAGTTAACAATACTATATTTTATACTTTAAAGTCTGATGGGAAAATAGATCTCATGTCAACCGTTCTTACCACAATAAAAGAAAAATTAAATGGGAAAGATCTACATGAAATCCCTTAGAAAGATATATTTGATATAGTGCTAAGTGAGTAAAGCAAGGTGCTGAACAGTAGTTTACCATATGATCCCATTTGGGTTAAAAGAGTTATGTTCATATATAGGATATATGTGAATATATGATGTGTAACTGTAATTTTATGTGCATAGTCAAAGATCTGGAAATGTAAATCGCTAATAGCAATTAATTCTACAGAGATAAACGGGGAAGTGGGGACATAAAGGGAGCTTTCCCTCTCTATTTTATACCTGCCTATGTTCTTTAAATGTTAAAACAGAGGAGGGAGAAAAAAATGGCGGCATGGAGGTAACTTCCTGGATTCCTGCTCCCAGAGAGGGAGGCATAGACCTCGGTCTGCTGCACATGAGTGGATCACTCCCCCACAAGAACAGCATTGTGAATCGATGGAGAATCAGCGTGGGACATTTAGACAGATGTATCTGTGTGCAGGATTTTTTCCAACTGTCAGATATCAAAAAATGTTTGCAAATACATTTAAAAAAGTCTTTGAATTAGTGTGTCACTGTGCTAAGATTCAAATGTTATAAACATAACACTGTTCTAGTCAATGATGGACTGCATATACCACCTTGGTCCTATAAGATCATAATGGAGCTGGAAGACAGTGATACTGATGACCCTGATCCTGTGTAGGCCTAGGCTAATGTGTGTTTGCACCTTAGTTTTAAAAAAAAGTTTAAAAAGCAAAAAAGAAGTAATACTTTAAAAATAGAAAAAAGCTTATAGAATGATAGAAAGAAAGAAAATGCTTTTGTTCAGATGTACAATGTGTTTGTGTTTTAAACTAGGTGTTATTACAAAAGAGTCAAAACTATAAAAAAAAACTTAAAAAGTTTATAAAGAAAAAAGTGGTAGTAAGCTAAGGTTAATTTATTTTGAAGAAAATTTTTTTTATAAATTTAGTGTAACCTAAGGGTATAGTGTTTATAAAGTCTACAGTATTGTACAGTAAACATTAGGAACAAATTAACTGAACAGTGCACAGAGGAACAGTGAAGGCATGCACCTAGCCAAGTGCCCTAGAGTGCAATGTGGAAAGCAAGGGACTGGTGGAGTAGCTGGAATACCAAATAAGAATAGATTTAGTTTGAAAAGTAATGAGGGGCCATTAAGGATTCCAAAGCAGAGCAGTATCATTTTTTATTCATTCAACAACTATTTATTGAGCACTACAAAGTGCCAGACACTATTCAAGGTGTTAAAAATATGGGAATGAATATAACAAAGAAATTCCATCCCTCTAATCCTACATGCTAATGATGGTGATGGGGAGTAATCAAATATGGACACATATACTAAGAAATAAATGTATATTTAATAGTATGTTAAGAGTGATCACTAGGCCGGGCACGGTGGCTCATGCCTGTAATCCTAGCACTCTGGGAGGCCGAAGCGGGAGGATCGCTCGAGGTCAGGAGTTCAAGACCAGCCTGAGCAAGAGCGAGACCCCATCTCTACTAAAAAGTAGAAAGAAATTATCTGGACAACTAAAAATATATATAGAAAAAATTAGCCGGGCATGGTGGTGCATGCCTGTAGTCCCAGCTACTGAGGAGGCTGAGACGGGAGGATTGCTTGAGCCCAGGAGTTTGAGGTTGCTGTGAGCTAGGCTGACACCACAGCACTCTAGCCTAGGCAACAGAGCGAGACTCTGTCTCTTAAAAAAAAAAAAAAAAAAGAGTGATCACTAGTATGGAGAAAAAAATGGATAAGAAAGGTAAAGGGAATCTGGAGTGAACAGAAGAACAATGTCTCTAATTCATATGTGGCACTAAATAATAATACCAAAGTTTCCAGTGAAGGTTAGGTAAGATGTGGGTACAAATTCTTTAATCTTGTTCAAACATTAATTATCTTCATAAACCATATTAATACTCCTTCCTCCATCAAGGGATCAAATCAGCCTGAGACTCTTTTCTGCCCATTTCATAATTTATGTATAGAATAGCAAACATAAATTGTAAAAATGAGGCCAGTTACATATGAATCAGCAAGATCAACTGAGGTCAGTTACACACAAATCACTTTTGTGAAGGTCATTTGCTTTCACCTCATTGTCTCACAGGACATCTTTAATAAATGCCACAGGGTTTATATGTTTTGGGGACTGAGTCTCTCTGGAGAAACACACTGATGTACAGGAAAATCTCTTTAGGATTTCATACAAAACTAACTTTTCTTTGTAAGGAACATAATTATTGATACTGACCTATTAGTAGTCTTCTAGTTTTCATTCTTATAATCCCAATTGTTTTAGAGATCAAAGTTTATATTATGGAATTCTCTGAGACCTAATATGGTATAGCAAACAATGAACTCTTACAAAGTTCTTGTCAGGAAAAACCAGGTTAGGTAAGTATTCTATTTTATTCTTAATTTTAATATCAGCATACATAAATATTTATTTCTCTCATTTATTATGGTTTTTACATTTAAACTCCTAGTTATTAACTCTTCTTAATATCAAAGGCTGTGAAAAACCAAGATAAGACACAATACTGAAATTTATCCTGAGCTTTTCTGATTGTGAGATAAAATTTCAAAGCATAAAGGTAAGTTCACAACTATTCTGTTAAATAATTCAGCCATTTACATTGGAAGTTATTTCTAACATACTTGAATAATTAAGTGGTTTATATTTAAACTAATAAATAAATGAAATTGTCAGCAACTGCCTTTTTTGATGTTTTGATTATGTAAAAATAAACTCATTTTGACCATAGAACTTACATAATTAGAATTGTCAGCTGATCATTTATAGTAAAACAAAATTTTCTCTTAAAAATTATAATGAGATTTAAGGAGTTTTCTCTTTTTCTAAGTGTTAGAAAACTAAATTATGAAGGCAAGATTGCTTTTCTTTATTACCTTTTCATCTACCGCAAACCCACGGAAAATCTTATATAATCATCTGGGGAAACAAAAATAGCAGGAGTCAATTCAAATTAAATAAATACACCCTAAATTTTTTATATGATGACTTTTTAATCATTTCCTTCAATGTTAACAGGCTCAATTTTCACAGGCCAAAGAGGACATAAAGGATCATTGGCAGGTACTGAAAACAAGGTCACCCATCCCTGGTCATTGGGCTGTGGCTGCCTTTTCCTCACAGCACTTTATAGCTTCTTTCACAGAAGTAGAGGCCAGAGCTAGCAAAATGCTTCTAATATAATAGGGAAATTGGGTAGACATATATGAAAAAAAAGCAATGTAGATCATATACAAGCAATTCTGAATTGTGTTGGGTATGTAAGACATGCTCCACAGCTCAGAGATCAGTGTGGTCTGGGAGATTTAGTGAAAATTTTATTAACTAGCATTATCTGTAAACTATGCCTTATAAAAAGGCAGAAAGAAATTAGATCTCTGAGCAAAAGTCAGTGGCAATAATGGCCTGGACAGCATCAGTGTTCAAAATAATGAGTATGACACTGGGAAAAGGGATGAGAGAGGTGATAATCTATGCAAATGTATTTCCTTAGCTTTCTAAGTCAATTTCTTTTAAGATGAATAGTTCACTTCTTACACTTTAGTGATTTTTGTGAAATATCTAAGATATAAATTTAACATATCTACAGCATGCTCTTTTAAAATATTCACTATACTGGGAGGGGGATATATAAACTGTTCTCAGTGGAAAAGACTATAGTTTTATATATAAATGTGTATGCATATATCTATACACTCACATATGTGTTCATATATATTTGAGTATTGATTTAAAATTTATTTTAAAGATCCTGAATATGAAACTGACTCTAAAATTATTTGAAAATAATGCACAAAATATGAGTACCCTAGATTTGTATATTTTTCTTGCAAAAATTCATAAAGACAAACCTTTACCACTTTAACCATCCTTCCTGAGATTATTAAAACATCCTGTGAATGCTGATGGTCAGAGCTTGAGGTCTCAGAGGCTGACACTATACTGTAACAAATGTTCCCCTAGAATTATGTGTGCCTGTGTTTCAGAGACAGTAAGGGAAGCTTGAAGAAAAAGTTCCACTCCCTGACATAAAAATAAAAAAAGTGAAGGAAAAACTAAACACTCTACACTAGAATCTCATAGCTCCATAATTCCTTTCTCAACAGACAAGGTCCACATGAATGGGAACAACCACTCCTTGATAACTGAGTTCATCCTGACAGGATTTACAGAACACCCAGAGCTGAAGACCCTTCTGTTCGTGGTGTTCTTTGCCATCTATGTGATCACCATGGTGGGGAACCTTGGTTTGGTGGTGTTAATTTACACAGAACATCGTCTGCACACACCAATGTACATCTTTCTGGGCAACCTGGCTCTGATGGATTCCTGCTGCTCCTGTGCCATTACCCCCAAGATGTTAGAGAACTTCTTTTCTGAGGACAGAAGCATTTCTCTCTACGGATGTATGGCACAATTTTACTTTCTGTGCCTTGCTGAAACTGCAGACTGCTTTCTTCTGGCGGCAATGGCCTATGACCGCTATGTGGCCATATGCAGCCCACTGCAGTACCACACCAAGATGTCAAGGAAACTCTGCATTCAGATGACCACAGGAGCCTACATAGCTGGACACCTGCATTCTATGATTCATGTAGGATTTCTGCTTAGGTTAACTTTCTGTGGGTCTCATCAACTCAATCACTTTTTCTGTGATGTTCTTCCATTGTACAGACTCTCCTGCATTGACCCTTATATCAATGAATTGATATTACTTATATTTGCAGGGTCAGTTCAAATTTCCACTATTACCATAGTCTTAATCTCCTATCTCTGTATCCTTTACACAATATTCACAATGAAATCCAAAGCAGGAAGAAGCAAAGCCTTATCTACTTGTGCATCCCACTTTCTCTCTGTCTCAATATTCTATGGTTCTCTTCTCTTCGTATATGTTCTACCAAGTTCAGTTAAAGAAGAGGATAAAAACATACCCATTGCTGTTTTTTATACTTTAGTAATTCCCTTATTGAATCCTTTTATTTATAGTCTAAGAAATAAGGAAGTAATAAATGCTATGAAAAGAATTATAGGCCGGGCGCGGTGGCTCACGCCTGTAATCCTAGCACTCTGGGAGGCCGAGGTGGGCAGATCGTTTGAGCTCAGGAGTTCGAGACCAGCCTGAGCAAGAGCGAGACTCCATCTCTACTAAAAATAGAAAGAAATTATATGGACAGCTAAAAATATATATAGAAAAAAAAAAATAAATTAGCCGGGCATGGTGGTGCATGCCTGTAGTCCCAGCTACTCGGGAGGCTGAGACAGGAGGATCGCTTGAGCTCAGGAGTTTGAGGTTGCTGTGAGCTAGGCTGATGCCACGGCACTCACTCTAGCCTGGGCAACAGAGTGAGATTCTGTCTCAAAAAAAAAAAAAAAAAAAAAAAAGAAAAGAAAAGAATTATGAAGAAAAAACGTTTTGTAACATTCTGAGAAAAATATCATCCCCTTTGGAAAACTGATTTTGACTAAATGAAACTTTTTTCAAAATCAAGGAATACTAAGAGTAGAAAATGAAAACTTTGTATATAAAATATTAAAAAATCAAACATGATGTTATGTGAGTCAAATACACAGTTTGGAAATTGGTCAGCTAAAATGGACTTTAAGCTACTAGCAGTAAACTAAATAATTATATTGAGATCACAAATTGATTCAGAGTGCAGTGACTTATGCTAGTAACTAATTCTGTCAGTGTAAGTAGTTATAATTTTCAATAAATGCAACAAATACTAGAAATAGTAGTCAGTATATGTAAAGGAAGCTTCCGTTTAAAATTGATAACAAACTTTTGGGATCTCAAGCATAATTTTGAAAAACTTAGTCACATTCCAAGTTCAAAAATGTTAATTCCTTCTTAAGCAACAGCGTCTGTGAGAACTGTATGTTTGTATTTGATTCTCAATTTTGTTTGAATTCATTCAAGAGATTAAATTGTTTAAATATGAATTCATGCAGAATTTGTATGTTCTAATCAAGAACATTTTCATTTTTAGTGAGAGTAAATTTTACTCTCCAGTTCTCTGAAATAGTGTTTATATAATGGTGATTTATCTATACGTTTTTGAAATTTAGTCTGTTTATACTGAAATCTCTATGGATTTTACGGTTTTCACGTAATTTGCCTATTTGTTCATCATATAGGACACTTTAACTCCTGAATATATTGATTAAATAAACTTTTTTTAACCCTGGTATTATTACTTGTCTTATTTGCTATTAGCAGTACCACCTACATGTACTGATTCCCAGGAATAGTATTGATATGTTCATAACATTAACAGAAAGATAGAAATGCTGTTTAAGCATAAATGAAGCAGAAAGTAGTGAAAATCCTTAATGGCTAAACAAAAATATTCATCATTTAAAATAAAAATATGAAAGAAAAAATAATTTATGAACCTACTATCTGCTGGGCAATACATTAGATGTTTCATAAATATTACCTACTAATTAGTCAGGCATTATTTTTCTTGCATTTCCTTAGCAGAAATTTTGTATTTTGAAATAGGGAGTAGCTTGCCCAAGTTCATCCAAGTTTCCCGGATGGAACTAAATCTTGAATCCATATGCCTTTTCTACACATACTTGGGAATTCAGAAAGTGAAGATCTATATAGTCTGGTAGATTACATTATTAAGCAGCAAAAGTAAAGTGTGCCTAATAAGATAGCAAAAACATTTATATTTGGGAAAAAAAATGGAAATGAGCGTGGCTAGAGTCAATGATTATGGAAATGAGCATGGTAGTGAGTGTGAGGGAGAGGTGAATAATGGGACAGAGTCAAGAAAGTGGCAAAACTGTTGGGGAGAGTTCTTAGTGAACATAAAAAACAAGGATGGAAGTGGATTAGGTTACTGGGGTCCTTAAATGCTGCCCTAAAAAAATCTGAATTTATTTAGAGTTTTGAGACATTGTTGTCTTCTTGGCAGCAGAGTAATATGATTGTATCTTTTAGACAACTAACCAGACAATTGATTGGAAGGGATTGGAAGTAATGAGACTAACCCCAATAAATCAGACATGAGGTGATGAGAGCTAGAGCTGAGAATACCGTAATAAAATAGATGAATGAATAGATATGAGTAACATTTTACAGAAAAAAATGGTAAATTATAACTGTTGGATAATAAAATAAAGGCCTACCTTCTTTCTGTATCAGTCATGCCGTATCTGATTTTCTATTACCATTATTCAAATGGTACCTAACATTTGGGAACTTGGTAAATATTTTCTTCAATATATTTTAATATAATCATGCAAGCTATTATATAATGGGTTGATTATTTTTATTTTTGAATGATTAAACTTTTTTTTAATTTCTCATTTTTATTTCTAATGTAATTACTGATAGATATAACTCACTTAAACAAAAAAGCTCTTCAGGGTCCTAAATACTGTTTCAGAATATAAAGGAATTCAGAGACTAAAAAATTTGAGAAGCTCTGAATTAGATGGATGTTGTATCTCTTGGATCCACACTCTATTTTAATAGATATTTTTAGTCATCACGCTTGTATTCATTAATTTTTTCCCTTTTCTAATAGTACCATGAGTTTTGTTATGTACCTCTAGAACATCCACTCCCAACTCTTAGCAACAATGAATTCCAGAGGTCTTTCAACAGAAGAGTATGTGATTTATCTGGGGCAAAAGAAACAGAAGCAGTGATTTTTCTGGAAGTTTCTGAGAAATATGTTGCTTTACATTACAAGAGATCCACAAAAATGGTAGCTGTATTTTAAGGTGTGTGGATGTGAAATATGGCACGGCCTACATCATTTTGCGGTCAAGAGGAAAAGTAGCCTGGGGATGAAGCCAATACACAGAAGACGACATAGCTGAGGAAATCACAGAGAAAACAGACCCAGAGTCACTGAAATAAACCACTCCTGTTTGTATAATCCATAGATCTTATACTTATTTAAGCTTGTTTGAGAAGGGTGTTTTATTTGGAACCAAATAAATATTGATACCTTCATGTCTCTGCCTTCTCTTTTATATTTCTTCTTTTATATCCTGTTTTTTTTATTATTTCGGCTTATTATGGGGGTACAAAAGTTCAGGTTATGTATATTGCCCATGTCCCCCCATCCCCCCGAGTCAGAGCTTCAAGCGTGTCCATTCCCTAGACAGTGCACATCACACTCATTATGTAGGTATACACCCAACCCCTCCCCTCACACCCCACATCTGTCCGACACCCAATTGGTATTATTCCCAAATGGGCACTTAGGTGATGATCAGGAGTGGATTAGTAAAATGTGATATATGTATACCATGGAGTACATCCTGTTTTAAATTAATCCTCAGACATTCTTTTAGCTTGAAAATAACTTTTCCATTTAGTGGTATCCATTTCAATATTAAAGCACATCTATTAAATCTTTTACTTTCATTGCTATATTTTAATTTCCAATAATCCCTATTTTTTTAAAAATTTAGGAGCATAGAGATTTCATAATTTGTCCATAGACATATGAAGGTGGAACTCAGGAATCAAACTCAGGCTATGTGTTTCCAGAATCTATATTCATAACCACTAAGTCATACTATATATAGCATAAAGCAACGTAGCATGAAAGGGAAATATTTAAGAAGCTAAGTTAAGAGAAAAAGCTTTGAAGGGGGAAAGAATTAGGACAGAAATTCAATATGAGATGAGGATGAATGAGATTTTCACTCAAATTTGTTTTGAAAAATTTAAAACTTACAGAAGATTGATAGAATTATATGATTGATGCTCATATACATTTTTAACTATTTAAAAAATTAATTAAGCCATTAAGCAATTCTTAGCATTCTACTACTTTTGACTATCTCTAAATGTGTATATACACACATACAACACACATGCATACCTTGATATAATGCATATATACATATATAGGAAATGACATCATGACACTTTGTCCATAAGTATTATACTTCAAAACATATCTCAAAAGAACAAAGACATTTTCTATATGGTTATATTATCATTATTAACCTGAAGAAATTTAACATCAACTAATATGCAGTTCACATCAAAATTTTTCCCAATTGTCTCAAAATCGCTCTCTATAGCAATTTATTTTTTCATCAAGGATTTCATTAAAGGTTACTATGTACTTTCAGTTATTACAATAATAATATAATTATAATATATTATTAATATGTAATAATTACTAATATATGTAATATGTGTATTATTATCATATTTTATTATCCTTCACCCTAAAAAAATTCCTCTTAGATTTTTTTCCTTTTCATGACATTTAAGTTTTAAGGTATTTGGGTTAGGTATATTGTAATATATCCCATAATCGGTATTTTTCTGACATTTCCCCATATTAGATTCAACTTTGGCACTATCAGATATACCATAACTTCCTTTTTCATAACAAGACCATCAAGTTTGCCTTGTTACTGGTGATGCTAACTTGGATAACTTTGTCAAAAGGATAAATTCCCCCATTTGGTGGTGGGAAAATGGTGATTTTTCCCTCCAATTATTATCTGGCATCACTCAGAAATAGATTTACCTCAAAGCTTTTTTAAAAAAAAAATTTAATAAAATTTTGCTTAAAAATTTTAGAACATTTTTAGTTTTATAGAAAGTTACAGAGTACAGAGTTTCTGTATATGACATACTAATTTCCCCATATTAACAACTTATATTAGCGTAGTTTATTTCTTATAGTTCATAAACCAATATTGAGACATTATTACGAACTAAAGTCTATACTTATTCATATTTCCATAGGTTTTACCTAATGTCTTCTTTTGTTCCGGAGCTCCAGCTGGGATGCTACATTATAACCAGTCATGATGTCTCCTTAGGTTCCTCTTGGCTGTGATACTTTCTGGGACATTTCTTCATTTTGACAATCTTGCACATTTTGAGGACTAGTAGTAGACTATTCTGTAGAACGGATCTCAATTGGGATTTTGCTAATGGTTTTATTACGATTAGACTTGGGTTATGGGTTTGAGGGAGAAAGACTATAGAGGTAAATTGCCATCATGATCACATGGTATCAATGGTAAATACTATCATAGTAACTCATAATTCTTAATGTTAACCTTGACTACCTGGCTGAGGTAGTTTACTAGATTTCTCCACAGTAAATTGCCCTTTTCCTCCTTTTCCATCTTGTACTCTGGAAGGAGTCACTACACATCGCCCACACTTAAGATGTAGGAAGTTAGGTGCCACCTATAATTTATCTTCGTAAATTATTTAGAATTCTTCTGTACAGGAGATTTGTTTATTCAAGCATTTATTCAATCATTTATTTACATCATTTTGAATGTATTGATGTTTATTTTATTCTTTGGAATATAAGAAAATATTAATTTTATTAATTTTGCAGCTCAAGTCATTCTAGCTTTGGCCACTGGAACTATTTCCCTTATATTTCTTGTGTGTTTTTGACAAGCACCCATCACTGTGTATATGAGTTGGGTTTTGTGTGTTCATTTTTAGCATGTTTTTACTGACTGCTGGCACATCTTGTATATTTCCTGAACCATTCCTGGAATCGGCCATTTCTCCAAGGAACCCTAGTTGTTTTTAACTGGTGAATGGTATTCGAAACCAATATCTGGATAGTACATTTGCTGATTGTTTGTGTGAAGTACCATTACTCCTAGGCCCTTCAGCTGGCAGAGTAAAGATATATATATATGCCTTCCTGTTGCTCCACATTCTTGCCAATACTTGGTATTTAAAATTTTTTTATTGTAGCCAATCTTTTGTGTCCAATTATTATTCTAATGAATGGTGGTGATCATCTTTTCATATGATTATTTGCCACATGTACATCTTCTTTGGTCAGATGTCTGTTCACAACTTTTGCCTTTTTAAAAATTATATTATTTGCTTATTGTTGAGTTTTAACTGAACTTTGTATACTATGCATACAAATCTTTTATCAGAAATGTGTCTTCCACAGTCTGTGGCTTGTCTTTTTATACTCCTAAAGGTGGCTTCTCAGAGCAGAAGTTTTTAACTTTAATATAACTTAAAATTACCCAATTTTTCTTTTATAGATATGCTTTCGGTGTTGTAGCTAAAATTCATGACCACACTAAAGACCATCTAAATTTTCTCCTATGTTTTCTTCTGGAAGTTTTATAGTTTTAGTTTTACATTTAAGCGTATGACAGGTTTTGACTTAGTGTTTGTGAAATATGTACCGTGTGTGTCTAGGATCATGTTATTTGCATATGAACATCCAATTGTTCCAGCACCATTTGTGGAAAGACCATCCTTTATTCATTGAAATTCCTTTGCTCCTTTGTCAAAGATCAGTTGACTATAATTGTGTGGGCCCATTATAAAGTCTCCATTCTGTTCCCTTGAACTTTGTGTTTATTCTTTTAATAACATCGTACTGTCATGATTATGTAGCTCTACAGTAAGTCTTGAAATCAGGTAGTGTGAGTCCTCCAACTTTGTTCTTCTTCTTCAGTGTTGTGTTGAATTGGCTACGCTAGTCTTTTATTTTTCCATATAAACTTTAGAATGATATTTTTAATTATGAGCAACTCTGCTCTGAACATTCATGTACAAATTTGTGTATGGACATAGTTTTCATTTCCTTTGGGTAAAAACTAGTAGAATTGCTGGATCATTTATTTAATAGTAACTCTGTTTACCTTTTGAGGAAATTCCAGACTGTTTTTTGGAGTACTTGCACCATTTTACATTCCCAACAGCAATGCATTGTGGTTACAATTTTGCCACATTCTCACCAACACTTGTTATTGTCTGCCTTTTTTATTATAGTCATTATAATTCATGTGAAGTAGTATCTTATTATGGTTTTTTGATTTGCATTTCATTGATGGCCAATCTTGCCACTTACTAATGGTCATTTGTATATCTTTTTTGAAAAAATGACCATTCAGATCCTTTGCCATTTTTATAATTGGGTAATTTATGATTTTATTATTGAGTGGTAAGAGTTCTTTATATATTCTAGATACAAGTCTCTTATCAGATATGTGATTTTCATATAATTTCTCCCATTCTATTGATTGTCTTTCACTTTCTTGATGACAAAAAAGTTTCTAATTTTGAGGCAGTCCAATCAATTTTTTATTATTTTGCTTGTACTGCACTTTTGGTGTTATATTTAAGAAAATATTACATAATACAATGTCATGAATATTTATATCTGTTTCTTCTAAGACATTTGCCATTTTAGCTCTTGTACTTAGGAACTCTGTCTATTTTAAATTAAGCTTTTATATGTTTAAAAATAGAGGTCCAATTTTATTCTTTTACATGTGGATATTCTATTATCCCGCACCATTTGTAGAAAAGACTATTCTTTCCCCATTGATTTATACATCTATCCATATGCCAGTACCAAACTGTATTGATTATTGTAGATTTTTTAATAGTTTTGAAGTCAGGAAATGTGAATCCCCCTAACTTTATTCTCATTGTTAAAAAATTAAACTCATAGACTAATGGTAGAGAATAGAAAGCCCACAGATAAACCCACCCATATATGATCAACTAATCTTTGACAAGAGTATGAGGAATATACATTGGGGAAAGGATAATTGCTTCAATAAACAGTGCTTGGAAAACTAGATATGGACACATAAAACAATGAAATTGGACATTTATGTTACATCACACACAAAAATCAACTGAAATGGATTAAATATTTAAATGTAAGACCTGGAACTGTAAAACTTCTGTAAGGAAATATATGGAATAATAAGCTTTGGTCTTGGTAATAATTGTTTTGAAAATCACACCAAAACCTCAAGCAATAAAAACAAAACTGAACAAGTGAGTGTATACCATACTGAAGAGCTTCTGCACAGCAATGAAACGGTCAAGAAAATGAAAATACAAACTACTGACTGAGAGAAAATATTTGTGAACCATACATCCAATAACAGTTTAAAAATATAAAAAACATATAAAGAATTCATACAACTCAAGAGCAAAAAAAAAAAAAACCAACCATTAACCCAATTAAAAAATGGGAAAGGGTCTCAGTAGATATTTTCCAAAGAGAACATGCAAATGGCCAGCATTTATATGAAAAGATGCTCAACAACACTAACCATCCAGGAATGTAAATCAAAATCACAATGAGTTATCACCTAACACACGTTAAGACTGCTATTATTAAAAAGACAAAAGGTAACAAATGTTGGCAAGAATGTGGAGAAAAGGGAATCTGTACACTGTTGGTAGGAATATAAATTGGTACAGCCATTATGGAAAGCAGTAAGCAAGTTACTCAAAATATTATGTTCAAATAACCTACATATCTGTCAATAGATGAGTGGGTAGAAGAAATTATGGGGTGTATACACATACACACACACACACACACACACACACACCGTGGAATATTATTTAGCCTTAAAAAAGAAGGAAATCCTGCCATATATGACAACATAGATGAACCTTGAGGACACTATACTAAGTGAAATAAACCCTTCAAAGTACAACAAATAATGCATTATTCTACTTAGATGGGATATTGAAAATAGTCAAACATGTAAAAGCAGAAAGCAAAATGTGGTCACCAGGGCCTGGAGGCATGGAGAAGTGAGGAATTGCTATTCAATGGCTATAAAGTTTCAGTTATGTTAGATGATTAATTTCTAGAGATTGTTTTATACATTATTGTACCTGTAGTTAACAATACAGTACTATATACATTATTTTTTTATTTCAAAATGTTACAGGGGTACAAATGCTTTTGGTTACATGTATCAGTTTTGACATGCTTCAATTGGTGTTATAAGTGTTCCCATCACCTGGATAGTGTTCATTGTACCCATTAGGTAGATTTTTGCCCATCTCCTCCTCCCCGCTGCTTGATTCCAAATTAGTTTTACTTCCCTCTGTGCACATGTGTGTTCATAGTTAGTTTCAGTTTAATAGCAAATACATGTGGTGTTTGTTTTTCCATTCTTTAGATACTTCATTTAGGATAATGGTCTCCAGTTCCATCCAAATTGTTGCAAAATGTCTTAAGTCATCCTTCTGCATGGTAGAGTACATATATTCATAGTGTATATATACCACATTTTGTTAATCCACTCATGAATTGATAGGCACTTGGGTTGATTTCACGTCTTTGCAATTGTGAATTGTGATGCAATAAACATTCAAGTCCACATGTCTTTTTGATAAAATGACTTATTTTCCTTTGGATAAATATCCAGTAGTGGGATTGCTGAATCAAATGGTAGGTCTACCTTTAGTTCTTTGAGGAATCTTCATACTGTTTTCCATAGAGGTTGTACTAATTTGCAGTCCCACCAACAGTATATAAGCATTCCTTTCTTTCTGCATCCCTGCCAGCATCTATTGTTTTTTGAACTTTTTAATAAAAGCCATTCTAACTAGGGTAAGGTGATATCTCATTGTGGTTTAAATTTGTATTTCCCTGATAATTAGTGACGTTGAACATTTTTTTATGTTTATTGACCAGTTGTCTATCTTCTTTTGAAAAGCTTCTGTTCATGTCCTTTGCTCACTTTTTAAGGGGGTTGTTTGATTTTTCTTCACTGATTTGCTTGAATTCTTTATAGATTTGGTTATTAGCCCTTTATCAGATGTATAGCTTATGAATATTTTCTGCCATTGTGTAGGTTATTTAAATTCTCTGTTGATTATTTCCTTAGCTGTACAGAAGCTTTTTAACTTAATCATGTCCCATTTATTAATTTTCTTGTTGCATAATTGCCATTAAGGTCTTCTTCATAAATTCTTTGCCTAAGCTGATAGACAAATGTTAGAAAAGTTTTTCCAACATTTTCTTCTAGAATTCTTATGGTTTCATGCCTAAAATTTAAGGCTTTTATCCATTTTGAATTGGTTTTTGTGAGTGGTGAAAGATGTGAATCTTCTTTCATTTTTCTGCAAGTGGCTAGCCAATTTTCCCAGAACCATTTACTAAATAGGGCTATATACTTTAAAATATGTTAACAAACTAGATCTCATGTAAGTGTTCTTACCACAATAAAAGAAAAATTCAGTGGGAAAGATCTATATGAAATCACTTGGAAAGATATATTTGATATACTGCTAGGTGTGTAAAGCAAGCTGCTGAATAATAATTTACCAGATGGTCTCATCCGAGCTAAAAAAAAAAAAAAGTTATATGTGTGTATATATATCATATATGTGATATATATGTAAAAATATATGATGTAAACTGTAATTTTATATGCATAGTCAAAGATCTGTAAACATAAACTACTAATACCATTACATCTACAGAGATAGATGTGGAAGTGGGAACATAAGAGGAGCTTTCCCTTTTTACTTTATACCTACCTACCTATGTTCTTTGAATGTTAAAAAACAAGCATAAGTTACTTTTTAATTAAAAAATATAACCTCTACATGATATCATTTATATGTGTAATCTAAAAATGTCCAACTTCGATAAACAGAGAATAAAATGGTGGTTGTCAGGGGCGGGAGGGTGGGGAAACGGGGAGACAATGATCAAAGCGTTCAAATTTTCAGTTATAAGATGAGTAAGTACTAGAGACTTAATCTACAGCAAAGTAACTGTAATTAACAATGTATTTTAATGTGCAAATTTACTAAAAGACCCTAAGTGTTCTCACCACACACAAAAAAAAATGGTTACTATGTGATGTCATAGTTACGTCAATCAATGGGCATGATTGTTGAATCGTTACCCAAGGTATACTTATATCAAAATACCAAGTTGTATGCCTTAAATATATACAGTTTTTTGTCAATTATATGTCAAAAATCTAGAAAAAAAATGTAGTTTCCTGCCCATTATCCTAAGAATTACAGTTGCAACTGTAATTTTTTACCTATTTCTCTCCCTGAAAATTTACCTTCTTGTTTCTTAGTATAGATTGTAGATATTTTAATCAAATTCCTATTATGAGAAATGAATACTTCTTTATTTAAAAGCTTTCCATTTTCTCATGATTTTACAGAATACAACAATAAGTTTTTATTAATGACATGCAAATACTTTCCACAGCAGAGATAACTTGTATACCATGCTTATATTACTTTTTCCCATGACTTTGTGGGAATTTTTTAAAAAGTTAATAAATACCTTAGTTCTCCATTTGCTTGACCAGATCCATTATATGTCTATCAAATATCTCCCTTAAAATTCAAAAATGTTAAATAATCATGAGTTCTTTTTTTTACCCTGGAAACTACTTTTCTGGTGTTCTCTTTCTGCTCCAGTCTGGACAGGGTGCTCTCTAGACCTGAGGTTGCCAACCCACTGGTACCAGTTGATGGCCTGTTAGGAACTGGGCTGCACAACAGAAGGTGAGTGGTGGGGAGCAAGCAACACTTCATCTGTATTTACGGCTGCTTCCCATCACTCACATCACCACATGACCTCTGCCTCCTGTCAGATTAGCGGTGGAATGAGATTATCATAGGAGCACGAACCCTACTATAAACCACACATACACAGGATTTAGATTGCAGACTCTTTATGAGAATCTCGTGCTCTGAGGTGGAGCTGAGGCAGTGATGCTAGTGCTGGGGAGCAACTGCAAAATCATCCCAAAACCAGCTCCCTGCCCAACCTATGGACTATGGAAAAATTGTCTCCCATGAAACCAGTCCCTGGTGCCAAAAAGTTTGGGGACCCCTGCTCTAGACCCAATGCTCAGCTGTCCAGTTGAGACTTCTCTTTGCCTATTTCCTATGTTAGATACTCAGTTTCCAAGATCTCTAACTTCTTCTTCATGGTTCATTCCATTATTTTGCTAAGAAATCTTGACTGCCTCTTTGGCAGTCTTTGCTCACACACAACTGATATCTTAATTTGAACTCTGAAGGCATTTTTCTTTTTATATTCTAGAATATTGTGTTGCTTTTGAAAAATTGCATGTTATTCTCATTGGCATTTCTTTATGGGAAACATTTAGGAGGTTTTATTTATCCCAGGATTTATTACATGTCAGAATGATTATCTTTGGAATTTTTTTTTCTTTTTGTGTTTTCACTGTTTCTGGGATATCTTTGGAATTTTTAAAAAAAATTTTTCTAGATACTGGTGGAGTCTTTGTATCCTTCTTCCTTACCTTCCTAAGTAACTCTATGTATTTCTTGTCTTTTTTTCTTTTCCTCTTTTTTTTTCCTTACTCTCTTTCCTTAAAAATTCAGAGCTCTACTTTCTCAAAGAATACAAACATAAGAGTACAAAATAGATACAATTAACATTTAAAATGCATAATAAAAAGAGGAAGGAGGCAGAACAAAATGGGCAAATAACACCTTACACCTTTGGTGTTCCTGCAAGAACACCAAATTAAGCAACTATCCAGTTAAGGAAGCACCTCCAGAAGAACAAAAAATGAGGTGAGTGATCACAGCACCTGGCTTTAATATAACATCAAGGAAAGAGGTATTGAAGAGGGTAAGAAAGACAGTTTTGTTTGCCTACAACAGGCACATCCCCCAGCAACATCACACACAGAGAGAATCTGTGTGCTTCAGGGAAGGAGAGTGAAGGGATTGTGGGAATTTGCACTGGAATTTAGTACTGCCCTATTACAGCAGAGCACAACAAAAGGTAGAATTCTGCTGGTGCCCAAGGAGAGAGGATATGTATCAGCTCTAGCAAGAGGGCAATTCTTACTCCACCAGGAGGAACCTGAGTTCTGCCTGGCTCTACCACTGGCTGAATAAAGTAGCCTGGGCTCAGAATAAGTTTGAACAGAAGTCAGGCCACAAGGACTATGGGCTTTGCACCAGCCCTAGTGCTGCACTACTCAGAACCAGTGGACTTGGGGTGTACATGAGCCAGTGAGACATAAGCTGTGGTGACCAAGGGAGTACCTGCATCACCCCTACTCCAACTCTAGGCAATGCAGCACTGGAGAGACACTTTCCCTCTGGGGAAAAGAGAGGGAAAAGTACTGAGCACATTTTCTTACAACTTGGGTACCAACTCAGCCACAATAAAATAAAGCACCAAGCAGAATCCTGAAATCCCCAATTCTAGGTTTTTGTTCCTGGATGATGTTTCTAGACCAAATCTGGACCAGAAAGGAACAAACTGCACTGAAGGGAAGGACTCAGTCCCAGCAGGACTCACCAGCTGCTGAGTAAGAACCCCTGGGCCTTGAACAAACATCAGCAATTGCCAGAAAGTAGTGAAGAAAAGCCTTAGGCCAGACCCAGTACTGTCCTGGCTTCAGGTGTGACCCTCTGCAGTGTCAGCTATGGTGAGCATGGGAGGGCTCACATCATCCCTCCTCCAACTTTAGGCAACCCAACACAAAAAGAGACTCCTGATTGGGAAAAAGTGAAGGAAGAGAGCAAGAGACATTGCTTGGTAATTGAGAGACTACTCCCTGATTTTACATAAATCCACAAAGGCAGTGCCTCTAGGAATCTGCAAGAGTCATAGCTTTACTGGGTGTGGGGTACCCCCTTGTGCTGATATGGCTCCAGTGTCCACAGGCTTATATGACAACACTCAATTCCCTTTGAACATGTAGAAAACCATCTAAAGAAGGACAGGTACAAAAAAACACAGACTGTTTAAGATTGAAATAAAAGCTCTGACTCAGGGGTGAAGGGGAGGTGTGGGGCCCAAGGGCAATACACATAACCTAAACTTTTGCATCCCCAAAATATGCTGCAATAAAAAAAATTTTTAAAAAAAGCCCAAACAGAAAAAAAAAAAGATTGAAATAAATACCTAACTCTTCAATGCCATCAACAAAAATCCACACAAGCATTCAGGAAAACATGACCTGACCAAACAAACTAAATAAAACACCAGTGACCAATCCTAGAGTGACAGAGCTATGTGAACTTTCAGAAAGAGAACTGAAAATAGCTGTTTTGAGGATACTCAACAAATTTCAAGATATTACAGAGAAATAATCTCCCAACAACAACAACAACAAAAAATCAGAAGGATTCATAGCTAAATTCTATGAGACCTACAAGGAAGAACTGACACTCATTCTACTGAAACTGTTCCATAACATCAAGAAGGAGGGGATCCTCCCTAACTCATTCTATGAAGCCAGTATCACCCTGATACCAAAGCCAGGAAAGAATGCAACAAAAAAAGAAAAATACAGAAAAATATTGCTTATGAATGTAGATGCAAAAGTCCTCAGCAAAATATTAGACAACTGAATTCAATAGCATATCAAAAAATAAGTCACCATGATCAAGTGTGAATCTTCCTAGGGATGCAAGGATGATTTAATATAAACAAATAAAAATTGTTATTCACCACATAAACAGAATTAAAACCAAAGACCATATGATCATCTCAATAGATGTAGAGAAAGCATTTGATAATATCCAATATCCCTTCGTGATAAAAAGAAAAACCCTCAACAAACTAGGCATAGAAAGAACATACTTCAAATTCATAAAAGCCATGTATAACAAACCCATAGCCACTACTATACTGGGGAAAAGTTGAAAGCATTGCCCCTAAGAAGCAAAAAAAGATAAGGATGCTCCCAATCACCACTTCTTTTCAGCTTACCACTGGAATTCCTAGCCACAGTAATTAGACAAGAGAAAGAAATACAGAGTATCCAAATCAGGAAAGAGGAGGTCAAACTGTCCCTATTTGGCAATGATATGATCTTATACCAAGATAACCCTAAAAACTACACCAAAAGACTCCTAGAATTGAAAAATGAGTCCAGTAAAGTTTCAGGTTACAAAATTAATGCATAAAAATCAATAGAAGTTCTATGTGCAAATAACAGTCAAGCTGAGAGTCAAATCAAGAACTCAATACCATTTATAGTAGCTAGAAAGAAAAGGAAATACCTAGAAATATACTTAACCAAGGAGATGAAAGAGCTATGCAAGGAGAACTGCAAAACACTGATGAAAGAAATCATAAATGACACAAACAATTGGAAAATCATCTAATGCTCATGTTCCATGGGTTTGGAGAATTGACATTGTTAAAATGTCCACACTACCCAAAGTAATTTACAGATTGAATGCAATTCTTATCAAAATTTCAATGTCATTTCTCACAGATCTAGAAAAAATAATCCTAAACTTCATATGGAACCAAAAAAGAACTGGGAGAGCCACAGAAATCCTAAGCAAAAAGAAAATCTAGAGGCATCACATTACCTGACTTCAAATTATACTACAAGGCTATAGTAACCAAAATAGCACACCTCAACCAATGAAACAGAATAGAGAATCTAGAAAAAACATATAGCTACAACCAACTGATTTTCATCAAAGTAGACAGAAACATACATTGGAGGAAGGATGCTCTATTCAATAAATAGCATTGGGAAAATTGGATAGCCACATACAGAAAAATGAAACTGAATCTGTGTCTCTCATGATATACAAAAATTAACTCAAGATGGATTAAAGACTTAAATGCAAGACCTGAAACCATAAAAGTTCCAGAAAAAAACATAGGAAAAATTCTTCTTGACATTGGCCTAGGCAAAGTATTTATGAGTAAGGCCCCCAAAACAAATACAGCAACAACAAAAATAAATAAATGGGACTTAACTAAACTAAAAAGCTTCTGGATGGCAAAGAAAACTATCAACAGAGTAAATAGACAACAAACAAAATGAGAGAAAATATTCATAAACTATACATCTGACAAAGGGCTAATATCCAGAATCTACAAAGAACTCAAACAAATCAGCACAAAAAAAAAAAATGACACCATCAAAAAGTGGGCAAAAGACATGAAGAAACTCTTCTCAAAGAAGACAACCACGGAAAATGCTCAATATCACAAACATATGAAAAATGCTCAATATCAGCAATTATTGGGAAATGGAAATTAAAATCACAATGGGATATCACCTCATCCCTGTCAGAATCAACTTTATTAAAAAGTCAAAAACCAATAGATGTTGACATGGTTGTGGTGAAAAAAGAACACTTATAAACCGTTGATGGGAATGTAAAGTTGTGCAACTGCAATGGAAAGCAGTATGCAGATTCCTCAAATAACTAAAAGTAGACTTACCATTTGATCTAGTAATCCCACTACTGGGTATCTACCCAGAGGAAAATAAGTCTTTTGTTAAAAAAAAAAAAAGACACCTGCACCCAAATGTTTATTGCACCACAATTCACAATTACAAAGATACAGAACCAACCTAAGTGCCCATCAACTGATGAGTGGATAAAGAAAATGTGTAATATTTTATCATGGAATACTACTCAGCTATGAAATAGAATTATATGATGCCTTTTATAGCCACTTGGATAGAACTGGAGATCATTATTCTAAGTGATATATCTCAAGAATGGAAAAATAAATACTGCACTTTCTCACTTATAAGCGGGAGCTAAGCTAAGGATATGCATGGTCATACAAAGTGGCATAATGGATATTGGAGACTCAGAAAGGAGGAGGTAGGAAAGGGGTAAGGGACAAAAAATTATCTATTAGGTACAATGTAGACTACTCAGGTGATGGGTACACTAAAAGTCTAGATTTCACCACCATACAATTCATCCATGTAACAAAAAAACATTTGTATTCCCTATATCCATTCAAATTGAAAAACAAAAGAAAGAAAGAGTGTACCCATCATTGCCCAGAACCACACTTTGATTGCTGTAATCCAAGTTTCCTGGTCAAATGCAATCTTATACATCACTCTGTAAGCCTCAGCAGATAGGATGATTCTTCAGATCTTGCAGAAAGAAAAAGTGGCCAATGCCTGGATTTTGTTAATTCCACTCAAGATAACTTTCCACTCACTTCAAAATAAAAGGGATTTACAGTAGTCAAATTGCTGCCAGCCAATTAGCTTGAAGGATATTACCATATTAGGGTTCTGCTATTGGCAATTTTGACACCTGGCAGGAGCAGCTGCTCTATCAGTCTTCAAGAGTTGGAGTCCATGTTGTTAGGTATGTGTATGCCTCCATCCAAACACTATGGCCACTTTGCTCATATGGACTCTCTTCCAGCACTAGAGTTGTAGAAGAACAAAGTTGGATGATCTCAATTGACTGAGATCAGACTGAGATTCTGTTTACTTTGCTGCTTGGTGGCTCTTTCATGGTACTCTCTTTTGGGAATTTACATGTAATATGAAGATCTCCACATTTAGCATTCACTGCAGTGCACTCATCCATATGGCCCTTCCTCAGTTCTGGTCCACTCCAGGTCACTGAAAACATCCAAGCTATTCACCTCTACACTAAATCCATATGTGCTTACTTTGGACTTTTCCTTCTATACAATGGAAACAGATAATTGATTCACTGCCCAAAGGGAGGATTTCTCCTCGTGGGTGACTTTCAAGGTCAAACTGGGTGCAGCTATAGTTCAGAAACAATACATTTTGGCTTGCACTAACATTCCAAGCCGACTATTCAAGAACCAAATTTGGCCTGTTGAAGCCAGATATGTGAGCTGAGGGAAAGATGTCAGTGTAATGGTGGTAGATAATACGGAGTTCTGGGTCACCTGCCTATGCGGCTGTGGTATCCTGTGCCCTGCTAATGATTGATCTGTGGATGTGTCTCTCTCATCTTTTAATGGATTTTTCCTGGGCCCACCCATCTTTATACTAAATCTGACAAATTCCAGGTTATGAAGGGCAGGTCTTTTCTCATGATCACTGAATGTCCCAGAGTCAGAAGCTCTGTCTCTAGAAAGGATCATTGCTTTTTGTTTTCTGTTTCTTGTTTTCCTTGAATATTTTATGATTCTCTACTGTAGAGAGCAAAGTCTTGACCCAAAACTGTAAGTGTCCATGTTAGGATTTTCCCATTGGAGTATTCCATAAACTTTCCATTAGCTCCACATCTCTTCCCACCTCTGATATCTCTAACACCACAAGTCTGCCAAGTCATATGGCCTAAATGCCAGAACTGCTTATACCACAGCATAGAGCTGCTAAAGAGTCATATCCTCTCCTGAAACCCACTCAAAACTGTCATTCTTCTCCTATTCAGACAGATGTATCTGTGTGTAGGATCTTTTCCAACTGTGTCAGACATCCAAAAATGTTTGCAAATACATGTAAACAAGTCATTGAATTAGTATGTCACTGTGCTAAGCTAACATTCAAATATTATAAGCATAACACTGTTCTGGTCAATGATGGACTCTATATACCACTCTGGTCATATAAGATCATAATGGAGCTTAAAATTTTGCACCACCTAATGACGTCGTAGCCATCATAATGTCATAGCACAATGTATTACTCATGTCCTTGTGGTGATGCTGGCATAAACAAACCTACTCTGCTACCAGTAGTATAAAAGTATAGAACATACAATTATGTACATTACATGATACTCGATAATGATAACAAATGACTATGTTACTGGTTTATGTTCTTACTATACTGTTATGTAAGAGGGTACTCCTTCTACTTATATTAACAAAAAGTTAACTTAAAACAGCCTCAGGCAGGTCTGTCAGGAGGTATTCCAGAAGAAAGCACCCTTATCATAGGGGATGACAGCTCCAGGCACGTTATTGATTGTGTTATTGCCCCTGAAGACCTTCCAGTGGGACAAGATGTGAAAGTGGAAGACAGTGATACTGATTAATGATCCTGACCCTGCGTAGGCCTAGGCTTAAGTGTGTGTTTGTACCTTAGTTTAAAAAAAAAAAAGTTTAAGAAGTAAAATAGAACAAATATTTTAAAAATAGAGAGAAGCTTATAGAATAATGATATAAAGAAAGAAAATACTTTTGTACAGCTATACAATGTGTTTGTGTTTTAAATTAAGTGTTATTACAAAAGAGACAAAATGGGGCCGGGTGCGGTGGCTCACGCCTGTAATCCTAGCCCTCTGGGAGACCGAGGCAGGTGGATCGCTCAAGGTCAGGAGTTCAAGACCAGCCTGAGCAAGAGCGAGACCCCGTCTCTACTAAAAATAGAAAGAAATTATATGGACAACTAAAATATATATATAGAAAAAATTAGCCGGGCATGGTGGCACATGCCTGTCATCCCAGCTACTCAGGAGGCTGAGGCAGTAGGATCGCTTAAGCCCAGGAGTTTGAGATTGCTGTGAGCTAGGCTAACACCATGGCACTCACTCTAGCCCGGGGAACAAAGTGAGACTCTGTCTCAAAAAAAAAAAAAAAAAAAAAAATTTAAGAGACAAAATGGTAAAAAAAAAAATTAAAAGTTTATAAAGAAAAAAGTAGTACTAAGTTAATGTTAATTTATTTTAAAGAAAAATATTTTTTTACAAATTTAGTGTAACCTAAGGGTACAGTGTTTATAAAGTCTACAGTATTATACAGTAAACATTAGGGACAAATTAATTGAACAGTGCACAGAGGAATAGTGAAGGCATGCACATGGCCAAGTGCCCTAGAGTGCAATGTAGAAAGCAAGGGGCTAAGATGTGGAGAGATGGTGGAGTAGCTGGAATACCAAATAAGAATAGATTTAGTTTGAAAAGTAATTAGGGGCCATTATGGATTCCAGAGCAGAGCAATATCATTTTTTATTCATTCAACAATATTTATTGAGCACTACAAAGTGCCAGACACTATTCAAGGTGTTAAAAATACAGGAATGAATATAACAACGAAATTCCACCTCTCTAACCCTACATGTTAATGGCAGTGATGAGGAGTGATCGAATATGGAAGCATATACCAAGAAACATTGAGAGTGATCAGTGGTTAGAAGAAAAAACAAGGTAAGAAAGGTAAAGGTCATCTGAGGTGAACAGAAGAACAATGTCGGTAATTCATATGTGGGACTAAATAATAATATCAGTGTGTCCAATGAAGGCTATGTAAGATGTGGGTACAAATTCTTTTAGTCATCTTAAAATTTTAATTATGTTCATAAACCATATTAATACTCCTTCCTCCATCAAGAGATCAAATCAGCCTGAGACTCATTTTTTCTTATTTCATAATTTATGCACACAATAATAAACATAATTGTAAAAGTGAGGTCAGTTACATATGAATCAGCAAGATCAACTGAGGTCAGTTATGTAGGAATCACTTTCATGAAGGTCATTTGCTTTCACCTCATTGTCTCACAGGACATCTTTAATAAATGCCACAGGGTTTGTATGTTTTGGGGACTGAGTCTCTCCAGAGAAATACATTGATGTCAGTGCAGGAAAATCTCTTTAGGATTTGATGCAAAACTTTAACTTTGCATTGTAAGTAACATAATTATTGACACTGATCTATTGGTAGTCTTCTAGTTTTCATTCTTCTAATCCCAATTGTTTTAGGGGCCAAAGTTTATATTATGGAATTATATGAGTCCTAACATGGTATAGCAAACAACAAACTCTCACAAAGTTCTTCTCAGAAAAATTAGTTTAGGGTAAATATTCTAATTTACTCTTACTTTTAATATTATCATACATAAATGTTTATTTCTCTGATTTATTATGGGTTTTGTTCTTATTCTTACATTTTCGACTCCCAGTTATTAACTCTTCTCAAAATTGAAGGCTGTGCAAAACTAAGGTAAGACACAATACTGAAATTCACCCTGACCTTTTCTGATTGTGAGATAAAATTACAAAGCATACAGATAAGTTCACAAAAATTATTATGTTAAATAATTCACCCATGTGCATTGAAAGTTATTTCTAACATACTTGAATAATTAAGTGGTTTATATTTAAAAAATTAATAAAATTTTCAGCCACTGCCTTTTTTGATGTTTTGATTATGTAAAAATAAACCCATTTTGACCATAAAACTTGTATGATTAGAATTGTCAGCTAATCATTTAAAGTAAAACAAAATTTTTTCTTAAAAAATACTAATGAGATTAAAAGAGTTTTCTCTTTTTCTAAGTGTTAGAAAACTAAATTATAAAGGCAAGGTTGATTGTATTTATTAACTTTTAATCTACTGCAAATGTATAGAAAATCTTATATAATCATCTGGGCAAACAAAAATAGTAGGAGTCAATTCTAAATAAATAAAGACACCCTAAATTTTTCATATGATGACTTTTTAATCATTTCCAAGTTAATAGTCTCAATTTGCAGAGGCCAAAGAGGACATAAATGATCATTGGTAGGTACTGAAAACAAGGTCACCCATCCCCGATTATTGGGATGTGGCTGCCTTTTCCCCATAGCATGTTACAGCTTCTTTCACAGAAGTAGAGGCCAGAGCTAGGAAAATGCTTCTAATACAATAAGGAAATTGTGTAGACATATATGAGAAAAAGCAATGTAGATCATATACAAGAAATTCTGAATTGCATTGGGCATATAAAACATGCTCCACAGCTCAGAGATCAGTGTGGCCTAGGGGATTTAGTGAAAATTTTATTAACTAGCATTATATGGAAATGATGCCTTACAAAAAGGAGAAAATAAATAAGATCTCTGGGCAAAAATCAGTGGCAACAATAGACAGCACCAGTGTTCAAGAAAATGAGTATGACACTGAGGAAAGGGATGTGAGAGGTGATAATCTAGGCAAATTTATTTCCTTAGTTTTCCAAGTCAATTTCCATTAAGATGAAGAGTCCACTTTTTACTCCTTATTGATCTTTGTGAAATATCTAAGATATAAATGTAACATATCTACAGCATGCTCGTTTAAAATATTTACTAAATTGGGAAGGGTATATATAAATTGTGATCTCACTAGAAATGGCTATTATATTTATATATATGTATGTATGTATACACACATGTGTTCACATATATATTTGAATATTGATGTGAAATTTATTTTAAAGATCTTGAATATAAAACTGACTTTAGAATTATTTGGAAATAATGAACAAAATATGAGTACCCTAGATTTGTAGATTTTTCTTTCAACAAGTCATAAAGAGAAACGTTTACCACTTTAACCATCCTTCCTGAGATTATCAAAACATCCTGTGAATACTGATGGTCAGAGCATGAAGTCACAGAGGCTGACACTATACTGTAACAAATGTTCCCCTAGAATTATGTGTACCTGTGTTACAGAGAAAGTAGGGGAAGCTTGAAGAAATTCCTCTCCCTGTCATAAAAAAAAAAAGTGAAGGAAAATTATACACTTTACATTAGAATCTTATATCTCCATAATTCCTTTCTTAGCAGGCAAGATAGACATGAGTGAGGACAACCACTCCTTGACAACTGAGTTCATCCTCACAGGATTTACAGATCACCCAGAGCTGAAGACTCTTCTGTTTGTGGTGTTCTTTGCCATCTATGTGATCACCATGGTGGGGAACCTTGGTTTGGTGGTGTTAATTTACACAGAACATCGTCTGCACACACCAATGTACATCTTTCTAGGCAACTTGGCTCTGATGGATTCCTGCTGCTCCTGTGCCATTACCCCCAAGATGTTAGAGAACTTCTTTTCTGAGGACAGAAGCATTTCTCTCCATGAATGTATGGCACAATTTTACTTTCTGTGCCTCGCTGAAACTGCAGACTGCTTTCTTCTGGCGGCAATGGCCTATGACCGCTATGTGGCCATATGCAGCCCACTGCAGTACCACACCAAGATGTCAAGGAAACTCTGCATTCAGATGACCACAGGAGCCTACATAGCTGGACACCTGCATTCTGTGATTCACGTAGGATTTCTGTTTAGGTTAACTTTCTGTGGGTCTCATCAAATCAATCACTTTTTCTGTGATATTCTTCCATTGTGCAGACTCTCCTGTGTTGACCCTTATATCAATGAATTAATGATACTTATCTTTTCAGGGTCAATTCAAATTTCCACTATTACTGTAGTCTTAATCTCTTATCTCTGTATCCTTTTCACAATATTCACAATGAAATCCAAAGCAGGAAGAAGCAAAGCCTTATCTACTTGTGCATCCCACTTTCTCTCTGTCTCAATATTCTATGGTTCTCTTCTCTTCATGTACATTAGACCAAATTCACTTAAAGAAGGGGATAAAGACATACCCGTTGCTATTTTTTATACTTTAGTAATTCCCTTATTGAATCCTTTTATTTATAGTCTAAGAAATAAGGAAGTAATAAATGTCATGAAAAGAATTATGAAGAAAAAAAGTTTTGTAACATTCTGAAAAAATTATCATCCCCTTTGGAAAACTACTTATGATTTGATAAGATTTTTTCAAAATCAAGGAATACTGAGATGATAAAAAATGAAAAATTTGTGTATAAAATATAAAAAAATCAAATATGGTATATAAGTCAAATATATGAATTTGAAAATTAGTCAGCTAAAATGGATTTTAAAATCTAAGCTACTAGTAGTAAATTAAATATATATATTTGAGGTCACAAATTGATTCAGAAGACAGTGTTTTACCCTAGTAACTAATTCTGTCAGTGTAAATAGTTATAATTTTCAATAAATGCAACAAATTCTAGAAATAGAAATCAGAATATATAAAGGAAACTTCCATTGGTGACAAACTTCTGGGATCTCTAGCATAATTTTGAAAAACTCAGTCACATTCCAAGTTCAAAAATGTTAATTCCTCCTTAAACAACAGTGTCTGTGAGAAGTAAACTGTATGTTTGAATTTGATTCTCAATTTTCTTTGAATTCATTCAAGAGATTAAATTGTTTGAATATGGATTAATGCAGAATTTGTATGTTCTAATCAAGGACATTCTCATTTTTAGTGAGAGTAAATTTTATTCTCCAGTTCTCTGAAATGGAGTGTCTATATAATGGTCATTTATCTATATATGTTGTTGAAATTTAGTCTATACTGTAATCTCTATGGATTTGAAAGTTTTCGTGTAGTTTTCCTATTTGTTCATCATATAAGACAGTTTAGTTCCTGAATATATTGATTAAATAAACTTTTTTCACCCTGATATTATTCCTTATCTTGTTTGTTATTACCAGTACCACCAACATGCACTGATTCCCATGAACATTATTGATGTGTTCAGAACATTCACAGAAACATAGAAATGCTGTTCAAGCATAAATGAGGCAGAAAATAGTGAAAATGCTTAATACCTAAGTAAAAATATTTATTCATCATGTAAAAGTACAAATATGAAAGAAAAAATAATTTATGAACCTACTCTCTGCTAGGCAGTACATCAGACTTTTCATAAATATTACCTACCAATTAGACAGGCATTATTTTTCTTGCATTTCCTTAGTTGAAATCTCATATTTTGAAATAGGGAGTAGCTTGCCCAGGTTCATCCAGGTCACCTGGATGGAGCTAAATCTTGAATCCATATGCCTTTTCTCCACATATGTGGAAGCTCAGAAAATGAAGATCCATGTAGCCAGGTAGATTACATTATTAAGCAGCAAAAGTAAACTGTGCCTAATAAGATAGCAAAAATTTTTATATCAGGGGGACAAATGGGCATGAGCATAGCTAGAGTCAATGATTATGGAAATGAGTGTGGTAGTGAGTGTGAGGGGAACATGAACAATGGGACAGAGTCAAGAAAGTGGCAAAACTGTTGGGGAGAGTTCTTAGTGAATATAAAAAACAACAGTGGAAGTGCATTAGGTTACTGGGGTCCTTAAATGCTGCCCTAAAAAAAATCTGAATTTATTTAGAATTTTGAGACATTGGTGTCTTCTTGGCAGCAGAGTAATGTGATTGTATCTTTTAGAAAACTAACCAGGCAATTGATTGGGAAGAGATTGGAAGTAATGAGACTAACTCCAGTAAATCATATATGAAGTGATGAGAACTGGAACTGGAGAATACCCAAGAAAATAGACAAATGAATATATATGAGTAACATTTTACAGAAAAAAAATAGTAAATTATAACTGTTGGATAATAAAATAAAGGCCTACCTTATTTCTGTATTAACCATGCCATATCTAATTTTATATTATCAGTATTCAAATAGTGCCTGACACATTTGGGAACTCAGTAAATATTTTTTTCAAATACTTTAATATAATTATGCAAGTTATTATATAGTGGGTTTATTATTTTTATTTTTAAATGAATTAAACATTTTTTAAATTTCTCATTTTTATTTCTAATGTGATAATTATGAATAGATATAACCCACATAAAAAAAAAAAGCTCTTTAGGGTCCTAAATACATTTTCAGAATATAAGCGAGTTCAGAGACCAAAAAGTTTAAGAAGCTCTGAATTAGAAAGATGTTGTATCTCTTGGATCTACCCTCTAGTTTAACTGGTATTTTTGTCATCAGACTTGTATTCATTAAT
Source organism: Eulemur rufifrons (assembly GCF_041146395.1). Classification (NCBI taxonomy): domain Eukaryota; kingdom Metazoa; phylum Chordata; class Mammalia; order Primates; family Lemuridae; genus Eulemur; species Eulemur rufifrons. Next base: position 44,638,153 of record NC_090989.1, read on the forward strand.
TTTTTTCCCTTTCTAATAGTACCATGAGTTTTGTTATGTTTCTCTAGAACATCCATTCCCAACTCTTAGCAACAATAAATTCCAGAGGTCTGTCAAGGGAAGAGTATGTGATTTATTTGGGGCAAAAGAAACAGAAGTAGTGATTTTTCTGGAAGTTTCTGAGAAATATGTTCCTTTACATTACAAGAGAGCCACAAAAATGGCAGCCTTTCTCTCTCTGTATGTCACGGTGTGTGGATGTGAAATATGGCACGGCCTACATCATTTTGCCATCAAGAGGGAAACCAACCTGGGGATGAAGCCAATACACAAAAGAAGACATAGCTGAGGGAATCACACAGAAAACAGACCCAGAGTCACTGGAATAAACCACTCTTGTTTGTGTTATCCATAGATCTAGTAATTATTTAAGCTTGTTTGAGAAAGGTGTTTTATTTGAAACTGAATAAATATTGATGTCTTCACGTCTCTGCCTTCTCTTTTATATCCTATTATAAATTAATCCCCAAACATTTTTTTAGCTTACAAATAACTTTTCCATGTGGTGGTATCCTTTTCTTTTCTTTTTTTTTTTTGAGACAGAGTCTCACTTTGTTGCCCGGGCTAGAGTGAGTGCCGTGGCGTCAGTCTAGCTCACAGCAACCTCAAACTCCTGGGCTTAAGCGGTCCTACTGCCTCAGCCTCCACAGTAGCTGGGACTAGAGGCATGCGCCACCATGCCCGGCTAATTATTTTTGTATATATATATATATATTTTAGTTGTCCATATAATTTCTTTCTATTTTTAGTAGAGACGGGGTCTCGCTCTTGCTCAGGCTGGTCTTGAACTCCTGACCTTGAGCGATCCACCCGCCTAGGCCTCCCAGAGTGCTAGGATTACAGGCGTGAGCCACCGCGCCCGGCCAGGTGGTATCCTTTTCAATATGAAAGCACATCTATTAAGTCTTTGGCTTTCAGTACTATATTTTGATTTCCATTAATCTCTATATTTAAAAATTTATGGGGGAAAGAGAGATTTCATGATTTTTCCACAGACATTTGAAGGTGGAACTCAGGCATCAAACTCAAGCTATCTGATTCCAGAATCTATATTCATAACCACTAAGTCATACTATATATAGCATAAAGTAACGTAACGTGAAAGGGAGATAAAGAAGCTAAGAGAAGAAGCTTTGAAGTGGGAAAGAATTAGGACAGAGATTCAAGAGAGATATGGATGAATGAGATTTTTGCTGAAATTTGTTTTGAAAAATTTAAAACTTACAGAAGATTGATAGAATAATACGATTTAATGCTGACACACTTTTAACTGTTTAAAAAATTGATTAAGCCATTAAATAATTCTCAACATTCTACTCCTTTTGACTATCTCTAAATGTGTATATACATACATACAACACACATATATATGTGTAGATATGATAAATATATGCATATATATAAAATACATATATAGGCAATGACATCATGACACTTTATCCGTAAGTACTTCAAAACATATCTCAAAAGAAGACATTTTCTATATAGTCATATTATCATTACACCCAAGAAATTTAACATCAACTAATATGCAGTTCACATAAAAATTTTTTCCACTTGTCTCAAAATTGTTCTTAGTTTCCTCTAATCTGTGACAGTTTCCTTGTCCTTCATGCCCTTGATTCTTTTAAAGAGTACTATTAATAGTTAAGATATTTTGTATAATGTCCTTCAGTTTTGGTTTGTGTGATATTTGCTCATAGTTAGACTTGTGTTAGGGATTTGGGGGCAGAATATCACAGAATTGAAGTGCTCTTCTCATTGTATCATGTCAGGGGGTACATGATATTACCTGAAGTATTATCCATGATGTTAACCTGGATCACTTGGTTAAGGTGGAGTCTGCTAGGTTTCTTCACTGTACAGTTAACTATATTTCTCTTTCCATACTCCATTCATTAGAAACAAGTCACTAATTCCAGGTCACATTCAAGAGGATGGAAACTGTACTCTATCACCTGGAGGTAGGAGGATCAAAAATTTGTAGAAGAATGGTAGCTGCACCCTAGTATTTAATAAACATATTAGGAAGATTCTTGGAAACTAGACAGATATCCTATTTCTCTAAAGTTTTGCCTTCCAGCTCATCTTTCTGTCAGCAATTATTACTTTGGTGCTCTAATAGTTATTTTCTATTTCTCTGATTCTTTCTACATGTATAAATTGGAAACTGTAGCTTAACTAGATATAAAATCCTTGGCACATATATTTTGTTTGAGTTTATTGAAAATATTAGTCTATAGTTATTTTACTTTGCATATTGCTGTTGAGAAGTCAGATGCCAATGTGATTATCTTTGGAAGTGAGGTTGTATTTCCATGTGTAGGCGCAGATCATTTTTCTTTGTCTTAAAGTATAACATTTTTATTATGTTATATCTTAGAGTTCATTATTCTGGATGAGTTATGACAAGTGTCATTTGGTAAATTCAGATCTTTTATTCCCCCAATTTTTTTAGAATACAATTTTAAATATTATTTCTTTTCTTTCTTAGGACTTTAATTTTATGTGTTATCTAGTGCCCTTGCTTATCTTACATACTGATCATGTTGACTCTAATCTTCTTTATCCCTTTCTGTGTTTATTTTTATTCTCTTTGTTTTACTTTTGCTCTTCATTGGCCATTATATAAACAGCAGAAGCTCTTACTCCTTGAGAAACTTAAAATTTAGTATTAATTTCTAAAATAATTATATCATTTTCTCCAATTTATCTTCTACATTTTGCCAGTTCTCATTTTATATATTTCTTTTTGTCCATCTGTATTGTGATTTTTGAATTTACATAAAAGATGTATTCACATATCAGGACATGCATGTTAAATATAATGAATTCAGGTTGCAGTGTTGTGTTAGAGTTTTTCTCTCTATGGTTATATTCTATGAAAAATTTTTGTCAAATAGAATGTTTTGATCTTTGTTTTCTATTTTCTTCTTTATTAGTGTTGTATGGATATAGGCTATCATTTTTCTGTTTATTTAGAAATGTCTTTTTTTAGGATGATGAATGATAGATGAATTCTATTTAGGCAGGAGTAAGAGCATACTATACTCATTTATTAATTTGGGAGTACCCAACTCCCTTGGTATAGTGACTTGCTATTTCTTTAATAAATGGTTTATCTCTGACAGGTAGGATTAATTCTGTCTTCTGATCCGTGATTTTCTTTTGTTTCTGTAGCATCTACTTTAAGTAGAGATCCTTAGGAAACAGACTCTAAGGTGTAGCTGTGCATATACGAAGTTTGCTGGGGAATGCCCTCAGGCTCAGTACTTACTGAGAAAGTGAAGGAATACTGGGCAGAAGGATAGTTGAATGTAATCACAACAAAGTCTTTAGGTTCTGCTTCAGGGAAGTGAGGATTTGGAATGTCCTATCAGAGACCCATTTGTTCTGGAAAGGAGGACTGGAATTTATACTTCCTATGGGGTAGTCACTGGATAAAAGTTGTTCCCAAGAAAAGGATGCAAACTTGGTAAGACAGTTTTCTTCAGCTCAGGCCATTTCCAAGAGAGAGACTCAGTTGACAGCTGTCACCTGCCATTACTCACATTTTTCAGCAAGCAGATTAACATCTTATCAAACTTGCTCCTCTTGCCTTCTGATCTTCATCTCAGTGCTGTGATCAGCTTAACCTTGCTACCTTGTTACCCTTTCCTAACAGTGAAAACCATAAATGTGTAAATGTGGTATCATTGTGGCCAACCCCTCTCACTGATTGACAAGATATCCTGTTAGACAATTCTGAGTTTTTGTCTATGAATCTTATGTCAAAAATGCAGAAGGGAAATAGGAAGCAGAATAGGCTGTAACAACTCAATATGAACCAATAGGAAAGATAATCATCCCCAATTTAAGTCAGCACAACCAGCAGAGCTATATGCTCTCACTTGGGTCTGTCAACTATCTAAGGGCAAATCAGTCAACGTTTCTAAAGATAGTAGATATCTTTAGGGGTAGCTCACAACTTTGACATAGTACGAAAAGAAAGAGCATTCCTTGCCTCTGGTGGAGGAGTGTTCCTGGCCAAAAATAGACTCTGAGGAGAAACGCTTTTCTGCTATTTTGCTGCCCTCACAAATGGCTATTTTTTTTTTTTTTTTTTTTTTTACAAATGGCTGTTTTTAAGATGGAAGCACATACCTGTAAAACTGAACCTGAAGACCAAGGAAATGGTATTCCCTGGACTTTCCTGCTAAATAAGCTAGTACTGAAACAATTGACATACACAATTTCAACAAACTTCACAAAATTTATCCAAATCTAATCACCTATGATAATTTGTTCAATAAAAAATGTTATTCACCTGAATCAGAAGAACAGAACTGTCACTTGAAAGAATGAAATTTAATTTTAAATGTGAATTCACTGAGGGCTTGAACCACAGCTTGGTCCTTCAAACTCTTTAAAACTACCACTGATAAATGCTCTACACTCTACAAGTCACTATAGTGTACAGAAAATGGTCCACATTATGAAAAATTGTTGCTGAAATGATAGCTCTTGAGTTGCAAGAATGGTTTATAACCAAAGTCTGGTTTGTCAGACCCACAATCCTGGAAAAACTATCAAAATTACAAACAAAACATTTCTACTACCCACTGACCATTTCAGCATCTAGAAATGGATTTCATATAGTTGCCACCCTCAATGGCTTATCAATATGGTACTGTAATTGTATTTTGTTCTCAGAATGGATGGCAGCCTCTCCATGCAGAAAGGCCTACTCCATAACAGTAATAAAATAAATTACTAGAGAATATATTACCTATATGGAGCATTTCTGGAGACATTTCCAACAATTGGGGAACCTCTTTTACTGGAAAAATTATTTAAAAATTAAATAAGGTTTTACAAATGCAAAGACACTACCATTACGCTTTATCATTCCCAGTCTTCCGGAAAAGTTGAATGAACAAATGGTATCTTAAAACTAAAATTGCCTAAACTCACAGAATCAACTAGATTGCCTTGGCCAAAAAGTTTTACCACTGGCCTTCATGGCAATCAGAGCTACCTGTTCTGGAAAGCACAAGCTAACATCCTATGCCCTAAATTATAGAATCTCATGTAGCTCCTAAATTTGTAAATACTGTCTAACTCAATATTGTAAGGCCTTGATCCCTTATGCCAAAGTGTATTTCCACTGGGTAAAGAAAGCTTTCTGTGACCCACCACAACATTGAGCCTGGAGATTGGGTCTTCTGGAAATGATATCAAAGAAAGACTGTTCTTGAGCCTCACAGGAATGGACTGTAACAAGTTTTTCTCACCACTCATACTTTAGAGCCTCGAGTCTTGGATTTCTGTTTCTCAGATCAAAAGGACTCCTCCAGACTCTTGGAACTTTATGCCAGCTGGAGATCTCCAAGTAAAACTGATGAAGGAGATCTCTCCCCAGAAAGAGATGGCTCCTGGAGGTAAATAGCTTTTCCAAGGTCATGGATCAAGAGCTTCTTCCCCTACTCTTCATAAAGCTCCTATCCCTTTTTCTCTTTTGCTTTTCACTTTTTCTTTTCACACATGCATGCCAAAATAATGCTATAATTAGAATTTCTCAAGTGGTAGCTTCAGCAAGGAATTTAACTGAATGTTGTGTTTGCCATGTGAAACCCAAATCAAAACATAATGGAAAGGATCTTCAAGTCCATCCTGTAACTGATTTTACCAGAATCCCAAATGTGACCATCCATTTAGATTAAGGAGCTGGTCCACTTTATAAAGTTAGACTCTTAGACACAGTCATACTTTTTTTGAATTTTTATTCATATATAATAATTATACATATTTATGGCATAGATGAGATATTTTGATACATGCATACAATGTGTAATGATCAAATCAGAATATTTAGCATACATTCAAACATTTACCATTTCTTTACATTGGAAATATTTCAAATCTTCTCTTCTAGTTATTTTGAAATATACAATAAGTTGTTAACTATAGTTCTCCTACTGTGCTATTGGCAACTAGAACTTATTCCATCTATCTGACTGTATGTTTGTACCCATTAGCCAATCTCATGTCATCACCCCACCCTTGCTGTCCTCAGGTAACTATTATTCTGTGCTCTACCTCCATTAAATCAACTTTATTAGCTCCTGCATATGAGCAAGAACATGTGACATTTGTCTTTCTATGTCTGGCTTATTTCACTCAACATAATGTCCTCCTATTTCATCTATGTTGCTGCAAATAATAGAATTTTATTCTTTTTATGGTTAAATATTATTCCACTATGTATTTATACCACATTTTCTTTATCCATTCATCCATTGATGGACACTTAGGTTCATTCCATGTCTTGGGTGTTCTGAATAGTGCTGCAATGAACATGGGGTTGCAGGTATCCCTTTGATATCCTGATTTCCTTTCCTTTGAATAAATACCCTGTAGTGGGACTACTGGATCATACAGTAGTTCTATTTAAATTTTTGCAAAACCTCCACACTGTTTTTCCTAATGGCTATACTAATTTACATTCCCATCAACAGTGAATAAGAGTCCCCTTTTCTTTATATCCTCACCATCATTTGTTATTTTGTATTTTTGATAATAGCCATTCTAACTGGATAAGATGAAACCTCATTGTCATTTTGATTTTCATTTCCTTGATGATTAGTGATGTTGAGCATTTTTTCTATACTTGTTAGCCATTTGTATGTCTTCTTTGGAGAAATGCCTATTTAAAATTTGCCCACTTTTTAATGGGATTACTTATGTTTTAGTGGTAGAGTTGAGTACCTTGCATGTTCTAGGTATTAGTCCCTTGTCAGAGGAATAATTTGCATGTATTTTCTCCCATTTTACAGGTTGTCTATTTACTCTGTTGATTTTTTTCCTTTGCTGTGCAGAAGATTTTTAGTTTAATTTAGTCTCATTTGTCTGTTTTTCACTTTTGTTGCCTATGCTTTTTATGGTCTTAGCCATAAAATCTTTGTCTAGACCAATGTCCTGAAGAATTGCCCCTAGGTTTTCTTCTAGTAGTTTTACACTTTTGAATCTTATGTTTAAGTCTTTAATCTATTTTGAGTAGATTTTTGTATATGGTGAGAAATAGGGGTCTAGTTTTATTTTTCTGCATATGAATATCCAGTTTTCCCAGCACCATTTATTGAAATAGTGTCCTTTCATAGATGTATATCTTGATGTCTTTGTTGAAAATCAGTTGGCTGTAAATATATGGATTTGTTTCTGGTTTCTCTGTTCTATTTTATTATTCTGTGTGTCTGTTTTTATATTAGTACCATTCTGTTTACCATATCTTTGTATTATATAGTAGTCTTCTGGTATATGTGAAGGATTTGTTCCAGGACCCCCCATGTATACCAAAATTTTTGTATGCTCAAGTACCACAGTCAGCCCTGTGGAACCAGTGTATACAAAAAGTTGGCTCTCCATATCATATATAGAGGTTTTACATCCCAAGAATATATTGTATTTTCAATTCTTATTTTCTTGAAAAATCTCAACAGATAAGTGGACCAACATGATTCAAACCCAGGTTGTGTTAAGGGTCAGCTGTATTTTGAAGTCAGGTAGTGTGATGCCTTCAGCTTTGTTCTTTTGTCTAGTATTGCTTTGGCTATGCAAAGTCTTTTGTGGTTCCTACAAATTTTTAATAGGATTGTTTTTACTGTTTCTGTGGAAGAATTTCACTGGCATTTTCATAAATATTGTATTAAATCTGTAGACTGCTTTGGGTAGTATGGTCATTTTGACAATATTAATTTTTATTCATGAACATATGATATTGTCCCATTTGTTTGTATCCTGTTAAATTTCTTTCATTAGTGTTTTTAAGTTTTCATTACAGAGGTCTTTTACCTCCTTGGTTAAATATATTCCTAGATATTTTATTTTTTGTTACTATTGTAAATGGAATTACTTTACTGATTTCTTTTTCAACTAGTTCATAATTGATATATAGAAACACTACCTATTTTTGTATTTTGATTTTGTATCCTACAACTTGAATGTATTAATTTGTAAGTTCTAAGAGTTTTACAATAGACTATTTAGATTTTTGTATATATAAGATCATGCTGTCTGCAAAGAGGGGCAATTTGACTTCCTCTTCTCTGATTTGGATTACTTTTATTTATTTTTCTAGCCTGAATGCTCTCACTAGGAATTCCAGGAATATATTGAATAAGAGTTGTCAAAGTGGGCACCTTTATCTTATTTCAGTTCTTAGATGAAAGACTTTCAGTCTTTCCCATTCAGTATGATGTTATCTATAGGTTTGCCATAAATGGTCTTATTATTGAGTGTGTTCCTTCTCTACCTAGTTTATTAAGGATTTTTATCATGAAGTGATGCTGAATTTTATCAAATGCTTTTTCTGTGACTGTTGAGATGATCATGTGGTTTTGTCCTCCATTTCATTGATGTGATGTATCACATTTATTGATTTGAACCATCCTTGCATCCCTGGGATCACAGTGAATTATATTTTTCATGCATTGTTGGATTTAATTTGCTAACATTTGTTGAGGATTTTTGCATCTATGTTTATCAGGAATATTGGCCTGTAGTTTCCTTTTTTTATTGTGTCCTTGTCTGATTTTGATATCAGGGCAATTCTTATTCTTTGTCTTAATTTAACCACATAAGACCAGATCCTCTGATTATATTATAAGGGAACTATGCAACAGGAAGGAAAGCTTAAATAACCCTATTTGTAAGAATACCTATTGGCTTATGTATTTTGATAGCCTCTCAATATGTGATAACTCAGTATCAGTGTCTCTTGGTTAGAAACTGCCAATGCCTATATTCCAACAAATTACTCCATAAATGACACCCAAAAAGGAGGCTGTGTGTACCCCAAGGGTACATTTTTATCTTTGGAAGATTTAACAAACAATCATATGCATGGGTCATTCCATGATTTAACAAATGGAGGATGAAAGGCCAATGCAGACTAGTGTCACTGCCACTCCATAACCAGTGAGAAACTAAGCATTGGTCCACTCCTCTAATCCTACACCATATATCAAAAAGGGACTTACCAGTAGGTATCAATCCTGCTGGATGGGTATTATTTGTTAGGTCTATTTTTCCATGGCTTGGAGTAGCATAAATAAAATTCATTTTTAAAAAAAAAATAAATAAATAAAATAAAATAATTCATTTTTCACATTAGTTATTATAGCTGATTACACAGCTAAGACTATAGCTGATAAACAAAAATCTCTAAATTCTCTTCCTCAAGTATTGAATAGTTTTAGATTGCTTTAAATTATTTGTTGGCTAAACAAGGAGTCTATGCATAGCTAACACCGCCTGTTGTACCTGGATAAACACATCTGACATAAAAACTCAATTACAAGAAATTAATAAATAAGCCAACTGGTTAAAACAGGTTAAATCCTCCTCTAGTTCATTATTCAATTTATCTGATTTTAGTTGGTTTTGTTCTTGGTGGCCTTGGTCAATTAGCATACTTTAGTCGCTTTGTTTTGTACTCCTCATAGGCATCATTGTAATCTCCCTGGTATGCTGTGTTCTCTCAAGAATCTTCAATGTATATTCACAGCAACCAATAAACACCAGTTTATTTTCTTGCAATTAGAACAACAAAAAACAATATGAACAACAAAAGAAAAATGTATTCTTTGAACTTCATGAATAAATCCATGACTTGGGAATTTCAAACTGAAACAAAGACAAACCAATCACAACTGTGACAGAGAGTGGTGTTCACACCCAAGTTCTGGTCAATCTTTCATAAATGAGAGGCTGATTAGGAGAAAAACTGCCAGCCAGAGTGTCTTTGCAAAAAAGACAGATTTTAGAAGAAAGTGAAAAAAATAGGCAAGCAGAGGAACATAGATCAGATAAGGGTTGGAAGGGAGAGTGCCTGAAACTACAGGAGACTCCACACGAAGAAGCTACGGAGGAGAACTGGAAGGAGAAATGCCCCGGAGAGGCTTGGAGACCAGCAACAAGGGTAGGTGGAGCAGCTACATTTTCCCTCCCTTGCGTTTTGGACTGCAGGTGGGCTCCTGAGCGGAGAGACCTGCCCACACCAGCCCAGAGACGGCCACCGCCAGTAGGCCATGAGCCTCTTGCGGACAGGGCACCAGGCTCCCAGCTCCCTCGGGGGCCCTCCCGGTCGGCAGAGCCATATTGCTTCATTCTCCCCTCCCCCTTTGCCTACCGGTCACTGCCGAGAGAGACAATTTAGCCACCACCCAGATGCATCTGCAGGGAACAGGACCTCTCCTTTTGGGTACCTACAGCAGACTGAGGGGTACTCAGATTGTGAGCTCCCTACCCACTCACCCTCCCAGGTCCTGCTTGCCTGGTGACTCCAGGAGAGCGGGGCACATCCTGATGCGGGGACACACCGATCCAGCCTGGGCACCCCGTGGGTGACTTGAGACCAGCACTCTTCTCCCTGGAAGGGTCAGGGATAGATCTCCAGGGCCCAGGGGACAGGCCTGCAGACCAGATCCTGTACACCCAGGCCTCAATGGCATTGCCCTGGGTCACAGAAGGGTTATTTGTGAACAACCCTACTGAGTGTGTGTGCCTTCAGGGGCAGATCAGCATGCCTGAGGGGCAAGCCTCCTCTCACAGAAAGGCCATGCGCCCAGCCCAGGCTGCGATCCTGGGCGAGGAACCTCCTGGCCTGCATGACAGCCAGGGTAGATCCACTGGCTTGAGGCCCTGCCTGCTGACAGAGAGGCTGATCAAAAGCAGTGAATTTTTATCAATCAAATGATTAAATAAGAGGCTAACAGACCTAAGTGAGCTCTGAGGCCTGGGTTCCCATGTAAGCAAATCAAAAGCTAACTTGAATGTCTTGCTGTAAAATGACTAAATTAGAGGAAGTGAAACTTAATCTTAACCAATCAGAAACCATCAATTAACTTCTAATTACATAACTAGGGATTGTCCACCTGGGTAGTAAATAAGGCAACTACATTACTGTAACCAAATGATTAATTTCTTTACTTTTCTTCTTTGTTCATCCTATAAAGCCTTTCCTTCAAGCCTTCCAGTGGAGCCCCAACCATAGTCCTTGATTGGGGGTTACTGAATTCATGAACTGCTATTTGTTCCTATAGATTCTTTAAAATTATTAATGTGACTCAATTTAATTTTTAACAGAGTTTTTCATAAACTTTACATTAACTCCACATCTATCCCTATTCCATATGTCTCTAATACCATTGGTCTGCTGAATCATACGGCCCAAATGTCAGGACTGCCTGTACCACAGCTTGAACCTGCCTAAGAGGCCTTTTCTGTTCTGGAACCTACTCAAAACTGGCATTCTTCTCCCATTTTGACAGATGTTCCTTGTAAGTAGGCTCTTTTACAACTGTGTCAGACATTAAGAAAAGTTTGGAAATGAATTTAAACAAGTCCTTGCATTGCTATAGCACACTACAATCTAAGCTAAGATTTCAAAAATAATAAGCCACATTTATTTTGCTAAATATAACATTATTTACTACTAATAGTGATTATAAACAATGTTTTGTGTCATGAATAAACAAAATTTAATACCATTTATTTTATTTAATCTTTTGCCTTTAAATTTTTATTTTTGTAATACACATAATAATTTAGTATAGTAATACATCTATCCAATTTTTAGGTAAAATGCATATATTTAGGATATATTTCAAATGATTTTACTGATATGGATGTATAATCAAATTGTTATGAATCCCTCCTTTAGTGAAGCCACAGGAAGATGGACAACGGGGGAAAAAACAAGAGTAGATGAGAACATCTAAGGAAAACTCTAGAATGAAAGAGGTAGGCCAAGGATAGAACTAAGGGGAACAGAAGCATCATTAAGGGAAAAGACAGAAACAACCCACCATAAAAGAGAGATGGAACAGTTAGGAAGATAGGACCAGTGAATACTATTATCATAGAGGCCAGAGGCAAAGACTTTTAGTTGTAGCAAACACTACAGCTTGGTTAGGAAGATCACTAGATGTTCTTTGAAGGTGACATTTAGAGTTGGTTGTGACCTAACTCAGACGGAAGTTTCAGTAAAACGGTGGAGGCGGAAAAGATGAATGGGAGAGATCCAAACAGAAAAATTTCCAATCTAACTCCCCGTTCCCTTTATATTGCTTATAAGAGTCCTCTTATAATCATGTACCCATAAGATTCCCCCATCCTAGTTTACTATTCATTTTTTGATTAGGTCTTTTGCTTTCAAGATTCTAGACTTTTATCCTATGGTTCCCTCATCTACTTCAGCCCCTCATGGTCTCTGCCTATTATAATCCTACTTATCCTGTGAGGTTCATCTCAAATGACACTTCCATTGAGGAATTTTTCTTTATTCCTAAGGTCACCATTCACTTGCATTCCTATATTTTTATAAAACTTGTTTACTCTTTTTCATGTCACAGCCTGAGTTGACTCTAGGTGGCAACCTATGTGTCTTTCTCACCAACCAGATAGCTCTTGTCAGGAGCCATTTATTTCTAAAATCTAAGAATTTCTTATCCGCACCCTGCTATCCATTGTTTTTTCCAGTGCCCTGTGTGTTATAAGTAGATAGTAAAGGAAAACAAAAGTGAAATTTTAGCAATCAGTACAGTAAGTATGTATTGAGGATATAGCTCAGTTTTCTGTGAAGTGCCCAAAAGATCTATGAACTTATCCATGACTTATGAACATTTAATCAAGATTTACACATTCATGAAACATACTACTCACATCTTATTAAGTGACATGTATATTATAAAAGCATATAAGTATTGTGTAGACCAGGAAGACAAAAAATCAATTTGCTTTGATAGATTAGGAAAAGCCTCAAAGAGGAGATAATAACTGAGTTCAAAAATAAATAGAATTGAGATGGAACAAGAGGGAGGAGTTGTTTTAGGTGAGAGAAACATTGTTAGCAAATTTTGATTAACCAAGTGCACAACAAACAGTGAAGGGATGCACATGGCCAAGTTCCCTGAGATAAGGGAGAAAACAAGTTGATAAGATACAAACAGACTGTGGAGTGTCTAGAACACCAAGATAAGAAAAATGGGATTTGAGAAGTAGTGAGGGATCTTATAAATCCTTGAGCAGGGGAGTATTATTGTCTCCCATCATTCAACAACTATTTATTGAGCACTAAAAAGTGCCAGACACTATTCAATGTTTTGAAAATACAGGATTGAACATATCAAAAAATCTCTTCCCTCTAAGCCAATATGCTAATGGTAGTGGTGGGAAAGGAGTGACCAATTACAGGTGTACTAACACATAAATATACGATTTATTGAAGACTCTTTAGTGGTATGAAGAAGGAAAGATAACAGGGTAAAAGATAGCAGATATGAACAGAAAAGACTGGAGAATAATCTCAGTTATTCATATGGGAAATGAAATGATAATATCAAAGTTCCACTGAAGGCATTGTAGTAGTAGTGACAAATCCATCTCACAGAGTGAAGAAGCTGATGACCCTAGTTGAACCTTCTACACCTCTGGTATTCTCTTTAAATACTATTTTTTTATGAACCATATTAATTCTACTTTCTCCAGTAATGGACCAAACCAACTCAAGACTATTTTCTACCTGTTTTACATTTTATATACAAAATGGTGAAGAAAATTGTAAAAATGAGGTTAGCTACATATGAATCAGCAATAATATCATCAAATAGACTTTAGTGAAGGTCATTTGCTTTCACCTCATTGTCTCACAGGGCATTTTTAATTAATTTCAAGTGGTTTATATGTTTTTAGGACTAAATCTCTCCACAGAAATATATTGATGTCAGTGCAGGTAAATCCCTTTAGGATTTGATGAAAAACTTTAACTTTGCATTGTAAGGGACATAATTATTGACACTGACCTTTTAGTAGTCCCCTAGATTTTCATTCTTTTAATCCCAAATGTTTTAAAGACCAAGGTTCATATTCTTAAATTCTATGAAACCTACATCATAAAGCAAACAATAAGCTGTCACAAAGTTCTTCTCAGTAAAATCTAGGTGAAAGAAGTATGCTAACTTATTTTTACTTTTAATTTTAGCAACCACAAATATTTATGTATTTAAATTATTTAGCATTTTTCATTGTTCTAAATTTCATTTCTTCCTTATCTTTCTAGCTCTTCTCAAAATTGAATGCTATGGAGAACTAGATTGAGGCACAATATTGCAGTTCATCTGACTTTCTGATCATAAGAATTTCAAAGCATACAAGTAAGGTTATAAAGAAATTCTGTTAAATAATTCAGGTATGTACATCAAAAGTTATTTCTAACTTAACTGACTAATTAAATGGCTTATATTTAATATTTTAAAACAAATGAATTAATAAAATTTTCAGGCAGTATCTTTGTTTTGATATTTTAATTATTAAAATATAAGCCCATTTTGATCATAGAATTTATATGACTAGAATTATCAGTCAATATGTCCTAATGGATCACTAAGTAATGAGCAGAAATAATCTTTTAAAGCAAAACAAAATTTGAATTCAAAAATCCTATTAAGATTTAAGGATCTTCTTTTTTTCTAAGTGTTAGAAAGTTATAAAGGTGAGCTTGTTTTCACTTATTAGCTTTTAATCTACTGTGGTATGCTTCAGAAAATTTTATATAATTTTCTGAGGAAATAGAAAACTAGTAGAAAAGAGTCAGTTCAGATAAAAGAAAGACACCTAAATTTTTTACATGATGATTTTAAAAATTTTTCTTTGTAGTCTCTTCTTTATAATTAACAGTCTTAGTTTGCAGAGACCACAGAGGTATGAAGGACCATTGGTAAAATACTTAAAATAATTTACCCATCCCAGGTCATAGGGATAGAGCTAAGATTGAAGGTAATATTACGTATTCCCCCATAGCATCTGACAGCTTTTTCACAGAAGTGTCAGTGATGACTAACCTCAAAATGGTTACAAATAATAAGAAAATTGGGCAAACATATATGGAAAAAAAAGGCAATGTAGATTATAGGCAAGATATTCTGAACTGCGTTGGGTATATAAGACATGCTCCTCAATAAAGAAAACGGAGATATGTGTGACCTGGGGAATTTAGTTAAAACTTTATTAAGTAGCATTACATGAGAATTATGCCTTACAAAAAGGAGGAAGTATTTAGACAGTTCAGGAAAAAAATCAATGGCAATTACAGCATGGGTATTTATGAAGATGGGTATGACACTGGGTAAAGGGATGAGAGAGTTGATAATCTATTGATGTTTATTTCTTTAGATTTCTGAGGTAATTTTCTTTAAAGATGAATAGTCCCCCTCCTCAATCCTGGGTGAACTTTATGCAATCCCTAAGACATAAATTTAACATATCTGTTGTACGCTTTTTTAAAACATTTTCTCCACTGAGAGAATATATAAAAACTGTTTTCCCAGTTTTATTTATATACACACACACACATATACATATGTATGTGTATATATTTTTTAAAATTTTAACTCTATTTTAAGAAACTTTAATACAAGACTGACACTGAAATTATTTGGGAACAATGAACCAAATATAGGTACCCTAGATTTTTATGCATAAATTCATAAAGGTGAACCTTTTCCACCTTAAGCAGCACCCCTGGAATTATCAAAATGTCCTGTCAATCCTCGGGGTCACAGCTTGAGGTCATAGACACTGACACTTTAGGAGAATAAATGTCCCCTAGTAGTATGTGTGGCTATATTTCAGAGACAGTAGGGACAGTATGAAGAAACTTTCTATCTGTTGTAAAGAGAAGATACTGAAAGGAAAATTAAATGCTGTTACATCGTATATCATGATTTCTATCTCAACAGATAAGGTAGACATGAGTGAGGACAACCACTCCTTGACAACTGAGTTCATCCTCACAGGATTTACAGATCACCCAGAGCTGAAGACCCTTCTGTTCGTGGTGTTCTTTGCCATCTATGTGATCACCATGGTGGGGAATCTTGGTTTGGTGGTGTTAATTTACACAGAACATCGTCTGCACACACCAATGTACATCTTTCTGGGCAACCTGGCTCTGATGGATTCCTGCTGCTCCTGTGCCATTACCCCCAAGATGTTAGAGAACTTCTTTTCTGAGGACAGAAGCATTTCTCTCCATGAGTGTATGGCACAATTTTACTTTCTGTGCCTCGCTGAAACTGCAGACTGCTTTCTTCTGGCGGCAATGGCCTATGACCGCTATGTGGCCATATGCAGCCCACTGCAGTACCACACCAAGATGTCAAGGAAACTCTGCATTCAGATGACCACAGGAGCCTACATAGCTGGACACCTGCATCCTATAATTGAAGTAGGGCTTCTATTTAGGTTAACGTTCTGTAGGTCTCATCAAATCAATCACTTTTTCTGTGATGTTCTTCCACTGTACAGACTCTCCTGTGTTGACCCTTATATCAATGAATTGATATTACTTATTTTGGCAGGGTCAATTCTAGTCTTTACTATTGCTATAGTCCTAGTCTCTTATTTCTACATCCTTTTCACAATATTCACAATGAAATCCAAAAAGGGAAGAGGCAAGGCCTTATCTACTTGTGCATCTCACTTTCTCTCTGTCTCAATATTCTATGGTTCTCTTCTCTTCATGTATGCTCAACCAGGTGCAGTTAAAGAAGGGGATAAAGATATACCCGTTGCTGTTTTTTATACTTTAATAATTCCTTTATTAAACCCTTTTATTTATAGTCTAAGAAATAGGGAAGTAATAAGTGTTATGAAAAAAAATATGGAGAAGAAAAAGTTTTGTAACATTCTGGAACAAGTATCATCCTCTCTGGAAAACTGATTTCAACTTACTTGATTTATTCTAAGGGATACTGAGAAAGTGGAAAAAGGCCACTTTGAGTATAAAATATTAAATTATTAAACATGATGATGTATGAGTCAAAAATATTGGAAAAAAGGGATTCTGCTAAAATGTTCTTCGAAGTCTAAGCTACTAGGGTTCATCAGTAGTGAACTAAATCATCATTTGTGAGGTCTCAAATTGTGTCAGAATGTAATTATTCACAATTTTCAACATATCCAACAAATACTAGGAGTAATAGTATATATAAAAGAAGCCTCCATTTACTATTGTTGGCAAATTTCTAGAATCCCAAAGCATAATCTTGTAAACTCAGGCACAATTCAAGTTCCCAAATATTAGTCCCTTCTTAAGCAGCACAATCTGTGAGAAGTAAACGGTCTGCTTGAATTTGATTCTCAACTTTATTTGAGTTCTTTCAAGAGTTTATATTTGAAAATGTATTCATGCAGAATATGTATTCCCTAATCATGAATATTTTCATATTTAGTGTTAGTCATTTCACTCTCAAGTTCTCTAAGATAGAGTATCTGATAATGGTGGTTTATCAATCTGTGGTTGAAAATGATGCTATTCACAATGAAATCACTATAGATTTTAATGTGTTCATGTAGTTTACTTATTTGGCCATCACCTATGATAGTATAATTTCTGAATATATCAATTAAATCAAGTTGGTGTTCTCCCTGATATCATTACTTGCCTCATTTGTCATCAGGAGTACCAAATACCTATGGTAATTCCAATGAAAAGTATTGATATATTCATAGCATTAACGAAAGATGAAGATGCTGTTTAAGTAAAAATGAGGCAAAAAAATTTGAAAATCCTAAACATTTAAAAAATACTTATTTATCTATTAAATGTACAATGTGAAAGAAAAAATAATTTACTGAGAATGTACTATTAATATCTGCTAGGCACTAAGCTAGACTTTTCACACATATTCCCTACCAGTTAGCAGTTCTTTCTCATGCTTTTCCTCAGTAAAAAAAACTCATGCTTTGAAATGTTGAGTAGCTTGCCTAAGTTCATCCAGGTCTGGGAGATAGAGCTGGAGTTTGACTCAATATTGCCTTTTCTTGACAAGCTTTTGAGTTCAGAAAATGAAGGTTATATTGCCTGTGGTATTTAATTAAGTAACGTCTTAAGTAAATTGTGCCTTAAAAGATGGAAAAAATATTGATATTTGGAGAAAACATAAATGAGCAAGACCAGAGACAATGATTATGGAAATGAATGTGATCCTGGAAGTGGGGGAGGAGGGAGGTGAACAATGGGACAGGGTCTACAAGGTGGTAAAACTGTAGGGGAGAGCTCTTGGTGACAGTAGGAAGCAAAGGTGGAAGTGTTACCAGGATCAGGTAACTGGGGATCTTAAACACCACCCTAAGGAATTTTAATTTATTTAGAAGTAAGAGACATTGGAGTCTTCTTGGTAGCACAGCAATTTGATTGATCCTTTAGAAAACCAACCTGGCAATTGATTGGAAAGAGACTGGAAGCAATGAGACTAACACCAATAAATCATATACGAGGTGATGAGAGTTGGAACTGGAGAATACTGTAAGAAAGGAGAGGGGTGCACAGATATAAGCAACATTGTAAATAAAACATAGTAAGTTATAACTGTTGGATAATAAAACGAAGGCCTACCTTCTTTCTATATGAACCATATTATATCTGATTTTATATTACCAGCATTCAAATAGTGCCTGACATACTTGGGCATTCAACAAATATTTCCTTTAATATGTTTTTAATATAATTATGGTAGTTAATATGTAATGGGTTTATTATTTTTATTTTTGAACGATTAATAAATATTTTTAAATTTCTGAGTTTTAATCTCTAATATGGTAAAGACTGATAGATATAACCCACATAAACAAAAGTTCTTTAAGGTCTTAAATACATTTTAAGAGTATAAAGGAATCCAGATACCAGAAAGTTTGACAAGCTCTGAATTAGATGGATGTTGAACTTTTCAAATACACCCTCTATTTTAGTGGACATTTTTAGTTGTCAGAATTACACCCATTGATTTCCTTTCCCTATTCTAATAATGCCATGATTTTTAAAATGTACTTCTAGATCATCCACCCTCAACTCTTAGCAACGCCAAATCCCAGACATCTATTGATAGAAAAGTTTGTGGCTTATATGGAGCCAATGAGATAAAAGAGGTGATTTTTCTGGAAGTTTCTGAGAAATATGTTCCTTTACATTACAAAAGATCCACAAACATGGCAGCCTTGCTCTCTCTGAATGTCATGGTGTGTGGATGTAAATCTGGCACAGGCAATTTGATTTCATCATCAAGAGGGAGGGAAACCAGCCTGGTGTCATCACTCAAACAAGGCCATAGCTGAGGAAATTGCAGAGAAACAGACCCAAAATCTCTGGAATAAACTATCCCTTCTGGCTGCACAACCCAATAGACTTTCTTACCTTTTAAGCTTGATTGGCAAAGATGATTTATTCACAACTGAATAAATACTAATGAACAAATTCATGTCTCTTGGCTACCTCTCGTATTTGTCTCTTTGTACTCCATTTAAAATTAATCCTCATTCTTTTTTTTTCCTTGGGGTAGCATTTATTCAATTCATCATATTGACTTTTGCTAGGCTCTGAAAATGAATTGGTTTATTTTTCATATACCTCTGTTACATGTTCAAGAGGCAGAAAGCCTCAACCTAAAAAGCTGCTCTTTTTTCTTTAAATGAAATTTTGCTGAACTAATCCTCAGACATTCTTTTAGTTTACAAATAGCTCTTCAGTAGTATCCTTTTATTATTCTGCATATCTATTAAATTTTTTACTCTTATTACTATATTTTAATTTCTAATCATCCCACTGAAAAAATTTGAAGGACAGAGAGATTTTATAACTTATCTACAGAAATATAACAATATAGCTCAAGAATCAAACCCAGGCTACCTGGCTCCAGAATCCATAGTCTTAATCATTAAGTCATATATAGCATAACTAAAAGTAGAATGAAAGGAAATTTTTTAAAAGTCTAAGCTGTGAACTGGTCAGAGAAATAGGGCAGAGATTCAAGAGAGATGTGGACTTAATGGCATTTATCCCAAAATTTATTTTGAAAAATTACAAACCTCAGAAAAGTTGAAGGAATTATACAACTAATACCCATATATATTTTTAGCCAATAAAACAATTGAACAATTGTTAAAAATGGTTGACATTTTACAACACTTGCCTATCACCAAATGTGCATATACATACGTATAATACATATATACGTATTTATAATATATCTTTATGTAATACCAACATAGATACATATATTATTTACATATTACATGTACATATGCATATTTATATTAATATATAATACATATACACATACATATAATATATATACACATACATTTAATATATACATGCATATATATTTTATTTTATTTATACACAATCAAAACATCACAAAAAGGGCACTGGCTTGTTTGTCATTAACAGGTTCACGAACTTGCACTGTCTGGGGAGTGGACACGCTTGAAGTTCTGACTCGGGGGGATGAGGGGTGGAGGGAGGGGATGGCTGTATACCTACATGATGAGTGCGATGTGCATTGTCTGGGGAATGGACACGCTTGAAGCTCTGACTCAGGGCGATGGGGGGGCATGGGCAATATATATAACCCGAACTTTTATACCCCCATAATAAGCTGAAATTAAAAAAAATTATTAATGCGCTTGTAGCATTAACAAAAGATGGAGATACTGTTCAAGCATAAATGAGGCAGAAAATAGTGAAAATCCTAAACATCTAAACAAAAGTATTTATTTGTCAATTAATTGTAAAACTACGAAAGAAAATATAATTTCCTGAGGATCTATCATCTTGCTAGGCACTAAACTAGTGTCAAAGAAAACCAGAACAGGACAAAAGTTAAAATGCTAAAGACAAATTTTATTCAGGACTATTGTCATAGGGGAAGAAAGAGTCCAGTATAGAACTGGGCTCCATTCCAAATACAGCAGGAACAAGTGAGGTCAGTGGATGGAAAATTAGTGAGAGGAGACATAAGTCTAGGGGAAATTCTGGTAGAAACAATTTAACAGGATTTCTGCTGCCCGCAAGCCAGAGTGATCAGATACCAAGAATGGAGAGTAAAGAATCTTGATCAGATATTGAAAGTGATCAGGTATCGAGGGTGAGGATTCTTACTAAATTAAGGAGCTAGAAAAGCACGAACAAACCAAACCCAAAATTAGTAGAACAAAAGAAAAAAGAAAAATCAGACCAAAACTAGACGAAATAGAGAAGAAAAAATACATAGAATCAATAAAATGAGAAGTTCATTTCTTGAAAAGATTAACCAAATAAACCACTTGCTAAATATCCAAGAAAAAATGAGAGAAAACCCAAGTAAATAAAATTAGAAATAAAAAAGCAGACATTACCACTAATACCACAGAAATACAAAAGATCATCAAAGACTATTATGAATATACTAACAACCTAGAAGACCTAGAGAAAATGGATAAATTCCTGGACATGTACAACCTAGCAAGGTTGAATAAGGAAGAAATAGAAAACTCTAGAATAGACCAATATGGAAAAATGAGATCAAAGCAGTGATAAAACGTCTCCTGAGAAAGAAAAGTCCAGGAAAGAATGGCTTCACTGCAGAATTCTAACAAACCTTCAAAGAAAAGCTAACACCAATTCTCATAGGATTCTAAAAATTGAAGAGATGGAAATTCTCCCTAACTTATTCTATGAGGCCAGCATTACCCTGATACCAAAACCAAATACGGATGCAACTAACAAAAGAAAACTCTAGAACAATTATCTCTGATGAACATAGATGCAAAAATCTTCAGCAGAATGCTAGCAAACTGAATCCAACAGCACGTCAAAGATATAATACAGCATGATCAAGTCATATTTACCCAAGGGATGCAAGGCTGGTTCAACACATGCAAATTGATAAATATGACACATCACTCCAATGAAACAAAAGACAAAAACCATACGATCATCTCAATAGATGCAGAAAATTTTGTCTGTTGATAAAATTCAACATCCCTTTATGATGTAAACTCTCATCAAAACGAGTAAAGAAGAAACATACCTCAACATAATAAAAGCCCCAGATGACATCAGACTGAATGAGAAAAAGTTGAAACCCTTTCCTCAAAGAACTGGAAGAAGACAATCATGCCCACTTTTACCACTTTTATTCAACATAGTACTGCAAGTCCTAGCCAGAGAAATCAAGCAAGAGAAAGAAATAAAAGGCATCCAAATTGGAAAAGAGGAAGTCAAATTGTCTCTCTTTGCTGATGATCTTATATCTAGGAAAACCTAAAGATTCCACCAAGAAGTTCTTAGATTTAATAAATAAAATCAGTAAAGTTGTAGGATACAAAATCAAAATACAAAAATCAGTAGCATTTCTATAACCAATAATGAACTAGCTGAAAATAAAATCAAGAAGACAATCCCATTTATAATAGCTACAAAAAAAATACATAGGAATAAATTTAACCAAGGAGGTGAAAGATCTCTACAATGAAAACTACAAAACACTGATGAAAGAAATGAAGAGGACACAAAGAAATGGAAAGACATCCCATGCTCATGGATCAGAGAATTAATGTTGTTAAAATGACCACTGCCCAAAGCAATCTACAGATTGAATGCAATCCCTATCAAATTAACCAACATTATTTTTCACGGAATAAGAAAAAGCAATCCTAAAATTTGTATCAAACCAAAAAGGGGCTTTAATAGCTAAGGCACTCCTGAGCAAAAAGAATAAAGCTAAAGGTATCATAATGTCTGAGTTCAAAATATATTACAAAGGAGTAGGGTTCAAGATGGCTGACTAAATGCAACTAGAACATGCCTCTTCAATGGAGAAAAACCAGAATATTAAATATATATCCACACTTCAAATAGATCATCTGAGAGAGAACACTGAAATTCAACAAAGAAACAGAATGAACCAAAAATAAAAAAGAAAGTGAGACTGTCTGATTAGCCAGAACCAGGAGCAGTTCCTCTCAGAGAAGTGGCAAGTAGCAGATGCCTGGGGCTCTACATTTCTGCCATGTACTTTTACAATTCTAGCTATGGGAGAGCTCCTGGACCCTCACAGGCCTCCAGACTGGCACAGGGGGCTTCCTGGGGATGTACAGAAGTATTGCTTGAACTCACATGGAGCCCCACAGGCTTCTGAGCCCAGAGCAGCTGCAGCATGGTGCAGTGATGAGAGCCCAACCCCCAAAGCTCTGCAACCTACCCTGGGGCCACCACTGAAACTGCCAGCTGTCAGGCCACAGAAGGAGAGGGGAGGTCAGGTGCTTTTGCATGCCTCAAGAACAAATACTGCCTCCACTGCCGTGGGCTGCTTCGAGATTGAGGTGCAGGCAGACTATACACCCCATAGCTACATGTCTTCCTCACAGCTGCCTGCCTAGTTGCTCTCCCTGAGAGAGGCCTGCCCTTGCCAGTGCCAGGCCTGCAGTGTATTGATGCTGGGCTTGCCTGAGTATTTCATTGGCAGCCTGGAGACCAACCTGTTCCTACCTGTCATAGCTAATGCCTAAACCTAGATGGCCTGAGAACAAGTCTGTCAGTTCTGTACCATCCCTCCAAGACTCAAGCATGCCATCCAGGGGCCTGGGAATGAAATTCGTGATATAATCTCAAGCAGGAGAAAAGTCCCCATGGTCAGAACTGAGAAGAGAATATGACATGAGTTCATGCTATGTCACAGGAGTTGGATGCCCCACCCTTTGCAGGACCAGACTGGGAAGGATGTAGCCTGGGACCTCAAGCCTTCTGTCCCAGGCAGGAAATCATGCAGCCTGGGGCTATTTTGCAACCTTAGCACAGATAAAAATTTGGCTAGCTGTTTTGGCCTGCTGCCAGTGGGCTTCTGGTAGTGAGAGACTCCCACTAGTCAAGGTGGTAAGAGCTAGGTAGGTCCCACTACCAGCTGCTCATCTGTGGAGCCAGGCTGTCTCTCTCCCCCAGTGTGAACTTCTTGTTGCAGCAGAGGTACCCCCACCACTTGCTGCACCAGGGGCCTGAGAAAAGCTCCCCAAGCTCTTTAGGGGGTAGCACTTGCCTGACCTTGGGGACCCCAAACAAGGGTGTGCCTGACCCAACCCCACTAAGATAGTCCACCCTACCTGCCTCAATGGAAGAACACAGGACAGAGACCACTGGGAGTTTTATGGCCCCACTCATTACTTGAGAAATCCAAGTACTTCTCCTGTTTAGCAAAGGCCAAGCATAAATCCCACTGCCACCAACCACCACAACTGCCTTTCTCCTGCAAATACCACATACAGTCTGGAAGGTCAACTTGCACAGCCTATTACAAATTCTGTTGACACAATTGCATAGCACTTGCGTAAGATACAAGTTTACCATGACCTTGGCTACCACCATCCCCCACAATACCCCAGCTACTCAGGAGGCCCTGAGCCCACTCTCCTGCCTGGTACATTACTACTACAACTAGCACTTAAGAATTGACCACACTAAGGCTACTTGTTACCAAAGAAATCATACAGAGTCTATGCAAATCCCCTGCCACCTCCAACAGGGCTAATGCTTACACCTGACATTAGAAGACATGGGGGGACATGTCCAGTGCATCTCCACCCAATTGTATGCCCCTCTGGGGTTGAGAGCTGAGCTTGAGCCACTGTGTATCCCACAGACCAGGCCACTGCCTGAGACACAAAGGAGCCTCTCCTAGTAAACAAAGATCAAGCATAAACTCATCTGCTACTGCTGTAGCCAACTCTTAACTGAAAGTGGCACCTACTCACGTAGAGGCTGAACTGCACAACCCAGTACAAAACCTGCTACCACAAGTACACATCACTGGAAAATGACATAATTTTCATGAGATCCCAGTCAGGAAGACAGTGAGCCTGCAAACATATCCGGCGTACTACTAATACAGCCTGTACTTGAAAAAGCCACTGCACAAAGACTGGCTATAATGAAGGAGCTCATACAGAAGCTTAACCACTGCAATTACCCAGAACCAAAGACAACTCTACACAACAAAAAAGATAGTCACATCTTCAAACAGAAAAAAAAAAAATCCCATGCAAATGAAAGTAAACTCAAATATAAGATGAAGATATAGTATATCCAGATGATAAAGAACCAGAGAAATAACTCTGGAAGTATGAAAATGTAGAGTATTACATCACCCACAAAAGATCATACTAACTCTTGAGCAGTAGATCCTAATCAAAATGAAATCTTTGAAATACCAGATAAAAGAATTCCAAATATTGATTTTAAAGAAACTAATGAGGTTCAAGAGAAAGTTGAAAACCAAAACAAAAAAAAGGCAGGAAAACAAGTCACAGAGAAAAATTTACTGGACAGATAGATAGTTATCTAATAAAAAAGAAAGCCCAGAACTTCTGGAAATGAAAGACTCATTGGAGGAATTGCAAATACAGTATAAAGTTCTAATAATAGAATAGACCAGGCAGAAGAAAGAATTTAAGAGCTTGAAGACAGGTCTTTCAAATTAACCCTGTGAGACAAAAAAAAAAAAAAAAAACTTTTTAAAAAGAATTCTTAAAATGAACAAAGTCTTCAAGAAATATGGGATTATGTAAAGTGTACAAACCTACAAGTCACAAGTATTCCTGAGGGAAAAGAAGAAAAAGTAAAAGTGGAAAATTTATTTGAGGAGATAATTGAGGAAAATGTCCCTGGTCTTGCAAGAGATTTAGACATTCAGACACACGAGGCTCGGTGAACACCAGGAAGGTATATTGCAAGATGGACATCACCAAGGCATATGGTGATGTTGCTATCTAAAATCAGTGTGATGAAAAAAATCCTAAGAGCACCAAAAGGAAAGTATCTAATCACCTATAAAGGATATCCCATAAGATTAACAGCAGACTTCTCAGCAGAAACCTTACAAAAATAGGAAGCCAGAGGGACTGTGATCCTATTTTCAGTTTTCTTAAACAAAATACTGTCAGCCAAGAATTTTGTATCCTGCTAAACTAAGCTTCATAAATGAAAGAGAAATAAAATCTTTCCCAGACATGCAAACACTAAGGGAATTTGCTACCACCAGACCAGCCCTACAAAAAAATCTTCAAAAGACTCTGAAACATGGAAATAAAATGTTGATACTCGGCATCATTTAAAACACATGAAGGCATAAAACCCATAGATCTTATAAAACAATTATGCAATTAAGACACAAAGCAACTAGGTCATAAAATTATGAAAGAAAGAGAACCTCACATATAAGTAGTAATTTTGAATGTAAATGAACAAAATGTTCCACTTAAAAGACGCAGATTGGTGTGATGGATTAACAAAACAGAATATGGCCCCAGGCAGGCTCCCCCCAGCTTTCTCCCTTCCGGATTCTCTCACACAAACCAGCTAGCTTACAGTTTATCTGATAATTCCACCAATCTCCATCCAATTACCTCTCACCCAAACCTTTACTGTTTTTAAGAGCAACCTTAGACTTTCTTTACATTCTGTTTCAAATAAAGTCAGTTCCTTTATGGAGCCCTCTGGAGACCTCTATTCTTAAGCCCTTTATTTTATTCTGGGAAAATTTTTGAGACTAGATTCCCAGACCTAAGGGTGGGAACAGTGGTCTGCTTCTCTCTGGGTGATACCCTTGTTTTAGGAGCAGG
Source organism: Eulemur rufifrons (assembly GCF_041146395.1). Lineage (NCBI taxonomy): Eukaryota > Metazoa > Chordata > Mammalia > Primates > Lemuridae > Eulemur > Eulemur rufifrons. The sequence continues at coordinate 44,664,661 of NC_090989.1, forward strand.
TATTAGGTGGGGACAGTAGGTTCTTATTTTCTCAGCTTGCTCTCCCAATGTGGAACATCTGCCTTACACATGAGCTGTGGGCAAGTATAATCAGGATCCCAGTATTCTTGTCATGCCATGCCCATGGTAGAACCTCTACCCTGTGAATGGGGATTAGGTGGAAGAAGGGATTTCCCCAAACTTTTGGCCACATTTACCTGAAATTTAGCTTCTGCAACACATGCATGGAACTAAGTAAAAAGTACAGAAATAAACCCTTTAAACATTCTAAATGTTATAAAGGTCTAATTGAAATCAATAGATAAATCATTGGTGTTGGGACAACTACCCTGTCATTTAGCAATAAAGTTGTATCGCTATTCACATCTAACACCAAAATATATTTCATGTAGACAAAAAATATAAGACTCAAAATTAAATACAAATAGAAAAAATAATCTTGGGAAAGCAAAGGGCTTTATTAACAAAACACAAAAGCCAGAAATTATAAACAGAATATTTGATGTATGAGATTCTCCTGATCATTTGCCTGTTTGCCCTCAATCAATTTTCCAACTTCCCCTTGTGTGTTTTGTATCACAATCAAATGGCCTCTGTAAAATATACTTCCCAAAATTCCTTTCAAATGACTTCTGGCTAGATATCCCCAATGGAAGACACTGATAAGAAATTGCAGAGTGGGAGGAAATAAGCCACAATATTTCTTCCACGTTTGTCTACTACAGGTACTGTCTCCAGCTCTTAGCTGTATCTCCACAGTGATTCCATCTTCTGCAGGATAACTCCTCCTGCAGCCAGAATCTTGAGTTCTGTTAATACCACTCCTCTCTATAGGAACTCACAATCTCTGGGTTGCCTTGTTTGACTTTTTGCTTTTCCAGCCCTTTGTCACTGTTTCCTGAATTGTATTTGCTCTATTTAACTAGATGGCAAGGGCTCTGTTTTCCTGAGTATACCCTCATACAGTGACTATGTAAAATTTTAAAACTTCTATATGATAAAAAATTGTAAACAATTAACAGCCAAATAATAATACAAAAACAATATTTAGGACATTTATGAGAGAAAGAAAAAGATTAACAACTCTGATGCATAAGAAGCACTTACAAATCAGTATGAAAAAGGCAAACATCTGAATAAAAAGAAAGACCAATAGACATTTACAAAAGAAATGGAAATGGCAAACAAGTCTCTCAAATATTTTCAACTTATTTAAATTTAAATTAAGGACATTAGAACTTTCTGAGGCTTTATCTATTTTGTTTTCTTGAGGGTGAGGGAAAATAGGAGCTATCAGTTTGGCAAAAATTAGAGAGTATTGATGATAGCCAGTTTGTTGGTGGATTAATGGAGCAGAGACTTTTCCCAGATTGACACTCTCAAGAAAGAATGCAGATTCCCAGCTCTTTCTGGAGAGCACATTAGCAAAATAGATCAAAATCTTTAAAATTCATATACTTGGATCTAAGCATTTCATTCCTATTGGACTAGAGAATTGAACTAGGATATACTTAATGGGTATTAATTAGTAGCTTATGTATAATAGGGAAAATGGAATTAAGCAAGATACCCATTAAAAGAGAATGAGTTTAAAATAGTGGTGTATATTGATAACATTTAATTATGATACAAATTTTTGCTTGTTGATATGGACAAATTTCTGTACTATATTGTTAAGTTAAAATGCTCTTTCCAATATGATTCCAACTTTCTAAAGGAATATGAGAAATAATTCTGGGAAGATATACATTAAAATGTTAATAGTAGCTATTTCTAGTTAGCCACCAGATATGTATATTTCACATAATTATTTTAATTTCCTTTTTATATATTTCTGATTTGTGTGTCTTCTCTTGTTTCTTTTTCTGAGAATGTGTATAAAAATAATTTTATAATAAAAACTTTCCATTTTGAAAAATGTAAATACATAATGAACTGGTAAATACTGGCATTTCCTTTGTGACCATAAAGCTACCTTCACTTACTATTTTTATGACAGTGTCAGATTGACATGTCCAGACAGAGTCAGGCTGGCTTGATTCAGCATCTGATCCTCTGGTTTGAAAGCCAACTTGAGTCAGTGTGATGGAATCTGTGTCTGGACTATTTCTCCCAGCACTGTGGGTTTGCAGTGGCCAATCATAGCCATTCCAATCCACCCTCTCTAGAAGTGCTTTGATCATGGGCCCAATCAGAGCTTCAGCAGGATCCTGGAGAGGTGAGTAATAAAGTTGAGCAACAAACTATAACGGACCTAGAGCTTCTGGATACACCTACAGTACTGAAAGTGAGACGAAGTAGGAGAACAAAGGGAAGCGTAGAACCAGAGAGAGCTGCTGTAAGTAGAGAGAGATGTAGAGAAGGTAGGAAAATGGGCAATTACAGGGACATAGAGATGGGAAGAAGGAAAATGGAAAAGTGAGACAGAAGAGAAGGAGCTACAAAATGAAGGAAAGTGCCCAAGAGGACATCTACAACTAAGGCTGATTTCAGTGGTGATTACATTACAAGGCAAGTAAATACATAAAAATTCATTGAAACACATAAGATTTGTACGCTGTATTCCATGTATATTTTTTCTTAATTTTTATAAAATACATAAAGCCCCAGCTGTGAGCTCAGGATCTGATGGCTGAGAGGTCCCTGGTAATTAGGGAGGGGAGTCAGGAGAATCTACACTAATTGGAAGCAAAGTATAAATAAACAAGCAAACAACAAGAACATGCACACACACACGCACACACACACACACACAAAGAAAAAACGGAAGAAAAAAACTATGGCTTCCCCAAAAAAGTACCAAATGGAAAATCCTTTTCAGTCTTTCACCTCAGGCTTGGCTGCTGTCTCCATCATCAAGATCATAAATATAAATAACTTGATATTTATATCCATATATTTACATCAATATTTTGGTATACCATACAAACATTGATATTTATATCAACATTAATATAAATAAGAGATTCTGATAGAGAACACCAAAATACATTAAACAGCATAGTCTATAGGTGCTTCTCCTTTTTGCTTTTGTTTATTTTTAACTCCAGCCTAGAAAATATTGACGATCTTCTTGGGTACTACACTTGGAAAAGAAATTACACTCACTGAAAATCATTAAATCTGTGTATGACTTGGTTAATTTTACCTTTAACTGGTTAGCTGGGGAGATTTGCCTAAATTAATGATATTCAGTGAAACTTTTAGTGAACCTGAATGTCCTCACTGGAGACTTTATTAAAAGTTTAGCCCCTTAGAGACTGGAAATTGGACAAGTTCCATAACTGTAAACAGGTTTTGTTGCACTCGCAAACAATGCACAATGGGCATTATTAGGAAATACATAGGGATTTCTGGTAGAGGTACGGTGGTGTGACAGAATGCGAAGAGCATTTGTATTGAGGCATCCCTTTGGGCCAGGGACATCATTAGAGGAAGAGCTTGAGTTTTTTCTTCAAGGATCGCACTTTCATTATATGAAACAAAGAACACTAGAAAATCTCTCCAGAAAGCCGACAACAAGTGCTTTTTTTATTAAAGAAAATGACGATAATCTAATGTTAGGCAAATTACCCTAGTGCCCTGTCCCCCAGATAGTCTATATGAAAGGTTTATTTCATAAAAAAAAAACCTCTACATTCTTCAGCTTTAAAATGATATAGCCCCTCTAGCAAGGACCTTGAAGTGGTTTGGGCCTGAATTCCTCTTAGCATCATCAAACCATAATAATTTAATCAATAAATATCTCTTGCTCTTTTCTTGCAAAATGTTTTGAGGGCTTCAAACTACAAAAGCACTCAGTAACAATGGCTGCTTTTATGGAGGACTTAAGCCTTTACGAATGTTATGTAATAACAACAACAAACCCCCAAAGTTTCACCTTCAGGGAGTAACGTGCCAATTCAGTAATTAAGGTTTGGATAGGAAAATGTGAGAAACAGTAGTGGTGAACTTGTAAGGTCCCACTTTAATTTGAGTTTCTCCAGTAACAGACTCAGAGACAAGGATATAGGTGCAGGGAGTTTATATGGGAAGTAATCTTAAGAAGCATAATGAGGAATGGAAATGTGAGACAGAGGAAGGAAGAAAGCCCACAAATGTTGTATTAATGAGCAGGTTACATCTACAAGAAATCAGGGGACTTCTGAAAGATAGTGTAAAATATACCTCAAAATTGGCCAACCAAGGAGTGAGAAAGTCAAGGTACTTATCCACCATCGCCATTTTTCACTGGTTGAGTGTCATTCCCAGAGTGTTAATTCCTGATGATTCCATCCTGGGCCATTTCCAAGCCAAGTGCATTTGCATGGCTGGAGAACACAAAAGCCTGAGTCAGCCTGTAGAGGAACTGTCTGCATGTGATCTGCAGGGTAGCTCTGGGGCAATGGGCAGGGAAAGTAAGTCTATCATACGACCTAGCAACTGGAACAGAGTTCTGACCTGAATAACCAAGAAAATGACTAAAGATCAATTAGACTCCAGGCAGATTCAAGTAGGAAATGAGTAAGTAGCACAGTAGGCCAGCTTACAAAAGTTAAAAGAAGAAGCAGGAGGGCCTGTGGCCTAGTCTGGTAGCACACAAGTTTGGTCATTGTAAAAAGTTCCGGTAGACAAAGAGCCATATATGTAGATGTCTTCAGGATACACAAATACATGCAATATTTTGGTTTCCCACTGCATATAAAAGTAGGTTTACACTATACTATAGTCTATTAATGTTAAGTATGCATTGGCATTATGTCAAAAAAATATATAAGTACCTTAATTTAAAAATACTTGATTGAAAAAAATGCTAACAATCATCTGAGCCTTCAGCAAGTAGTGATATTTTTGGTGGAGGGTCTTGCCTTAATGTCGAGGGCTGTTGACAGATCAGGATGGTGTTTGCTAACGGTTGTGGTGGCTGTGGAAATTCCTTTAAAATAAGACAATGAAGTTTGCTGCATTGATTGACTCTTCCTATGTTCCATTCACAAAATATTTCTCTGTAACATGTGATGCTGTTTGATAGCATTTTTAAAAATTTCTTTTAGAGATAGGGTCTCTCTATGTTGCCCTGCCTGGCCTCAAACTCCTGGGCTCAAACAATCCTGCTGCCTCAGCCTCCTAAGTAGCTGGGACTACAGGTGTGTGCCAATATGCCTGGCTTTTGATAGCATTTTATTCACAGTAGAACTTATTTCAAAATTGGATTTATTCCTCTCAAACCCTGTCACTGATTTTATGCAATATTCTAAATCCTTTGTTGTCATTTCAACAATGTTCACAGCATCTTCACCAAGAGTAGGTTCCGTCTCAAGAAAACACTTTCTTTACCTATCCACAAAAAGCAACTCCTCATCTATTTCTAATTCTAGTTCTTTTGCTATTTCTAGCACATCTGCAGTTACATCCACCATTGCATTCTGAAACACCTTGAATTCATCCATGAGGTTAGAATCAACTTTTTCCAATTTCTGCTAATTTTGATATTTTGATCTCCTCCCATGAATCATGGATATTCTAAATGGAATCTAGAATGGTGAATCCTTTCCAAAAGATTTTCAATTTACTTTGCCTAGATTCACTGATGGAATCACCACTAGGTATGGCAGCTATAACCTTATTAAATATATTTCCTAAATAATAAGACTTGAAAGTTAAAATTAATCCTTGATCCGTGGGCTGCAAAATGGATGTTGTGTCAGCAGGCCTGACAACAACATTAATCTCCTTGTACATCTCTATCAGAACTCTAGAGTGACCTGGTACATTGTCAATGAGTAGTAACATTTTCAAAGAAATCTTTTTTTTTTCCTGGGCAGTGGGTCTTAATAGTATGGGCTTAAAATAGTAAGTAAAGCATCGTGTAAACAGCTGTGCTGTCACCCAAGTTTTGTTGCTCCTTTTCTAGAGCACATGCAGAGTAAATTTAGCATAATCCTTAAGGGCCCTAAGATTTTCGGAATTGTAAATGAGCACTGGCTTCACTTGAAGCCACCAACTGCAATAACCCTTAACGAGACAGCCCAGTCTGTCTTTTAAAGCTTTGAAGCTAGGAATTGAGTTCTCTTGTCTAGCTATGAAAGTCTTAGATGGAATCTATAAAAGCCTATTTCATCTAATTGAAAAATCTATTTAATGTTGCCACCTTCATCAATGATCTTAGCTAGATCTTCTGGATAATTTGCTGTAGCTTCTACATTGGCACTTGCTGCATCACCTGGTACTTTCATGTTATGGAGATGGCTTCTTTCTTTCAACCTCATGAACCAACCACTGCTACCTTCCAACATTTCTTCTGAAGCTTCGTCACCTCTCTCAGACTTCATAGAATTGAAGAGAGTTAGGACTTTGCTCTGGATTAAGCTTTGGCTTAAAGGAATGTTGTGGCTGTTTTGATATATCTAGACTGTTAAAACATTCTTCTTATCAGTAATAAGGCTGTTTTGCTTTTTTATCATTCTTGTGTTCACTGGAGTTATAGTTTCAATTTTTTAATTTCCTTCAAGAGATTTTTCTTTGTATTCACAACTTGGCTAGCTGTTTGGCCCAACAGGTTTAGCTTTTGGCCTATCTCAGCTTTCCACATGCCTTACGCAATAAGCTATTTCTAGCTTTTAATTTAAAGTGAGAGATGAGTGACACTTCTTTTCACCTAAACACTTAGAGCCCCTTGTAGTCCCAGCTACTCGGGAGGCTGAGGCAGAAGGATCGCTTAAGTCCAGGAGTTTGAGGTTGCTGTGAGCTAGGCTGACGCCACGGAACTCTAGCCCGGGGAAGAGTGAGACTTTGTCTCAAAAAAAAAAAAAAAGAAAAGAAAAACACTTAGAGCCCATTGTAGGGTTATTAACTGGCCCAATTTTAATATTTTTGTTTCTCAGGAAATAGAGAGGTCTGAGGGGAGGGACAGAGATGGGAAAACAGCCAGTCTATGGAGCAGTCAGACACACACAATGTTTATCAGTTCATAGTCTTATCTGGATGTGCTTTGTAGTGCCCCCAAACAATTACGATAGTAATATCAAAGATCACTGATCTCAGATCATCATAACAGAGAATAATAACAAAAAAGTAAGAAATATTGTGAGCATTACCAAAATGTAACAGAGCCATTGCATGTGGAGCTATTGTAATAGTCTAGAAATGAGACAATGAAAGAATGATTCTTATTTTTGTGTTTTTCTATAATAATCACTGTATTAGATATTTTAGCAGCACAATCTAAAATAAATGAAAAGACACAAGAGCATTAAATAAGACAGCAATAATTACAACAAAATTACTACTAAGTATAATAACGTTTTATAATGTCTTTAAAGTATCCACTATTAATGAAATCTTTTCTTGGTTGTCTCTCAAAGTGTTTCTATCTTGACAGAATTTTTCACTGAGGTGACCAAGCTCTCTTAATGGATTCACGAGGCAAAATTTCAACATTTTTCTGTGGTACCAGCTCAATGTCATGGTACCAAAGAATGTTTGTTATGGTATTTTATGGCTCTGAAACATATGAGATGGGAATCACTGGGATACAGTCCTAAGCAAAAGCAGAAGTGACTGGCATGAGAGACCTTATCAGGGAAGAATCCATGGAACTTGATGACTTGATAACACGTTGGCTACAGGGAGTGAACATAATGGTAGTGCCACAGATGGTACCAACGGGTGGAGCCTGGATATTGAACATCTCCCTGTTGCTGTTGGGAGTCTTGACCCTGGACTACAAGGCCCTATGATATCTGATCCCTGACTCCTGTCCTAACCTCATTTGCTACCACCCTTGCCCTTATTTAACCAACCCCTCAGTTCCCAGAACCCACTGGGCTTCAACTCAAAGCCTCCAATGCTATCTGTCATTTGTCATTTGTCTCACTTCTTCACCTATTACCTGGTTAATTCATTTACTCTCAAGGCCTCAGCTTATATGCTGTTTCCTCTGTGAAGCTGTGCCTACCCCCCCCCTCCCAGACTAGGGTAATTCTACCTGTTGTATGCTCCCATACTTTTCTTCACAGCACTTAATATAGTGGTCATGATTCATTTAATGTGTCTCTCTCCACCCCTAAACATAAGCTCCATGAAAAACCAGCACAATGTATGGTACATAGGATGCAGTTGACACTGTTGAATAAAGGCATGAAAGAACATTCTGGTGAACATCTATGACTTGGAATGCTATTTCCCTCTCCTCTTTTTCTATTATCCAGTTAATTCCTAAATACACTCCAGCCTCAGCTTATGGAAGTATCCTCAGGGATGATCTTTCTGACCTGTCTCCTGCATCCTGTGACTGCCCAGGGGAGTCAGGAGAAAAAGCTTCTCTATAGCACAAAGTAATTTCCTTTTCAAACACGGTGAGTTTGAGGCAACAATCAGATATCATGGAAGTATCCTACAGACATCAGTTATGTGTAGTGATTAGGGCAGAAAATGAAGATTTGGGAGCCAGTTTCATACACCTGTGAGTTGATGTTTTCTAAGAGAGAAGAAATGGTCAGAGATAGTACTTCAACAAATGCCCGTGTTGAGAGGAAAAGAAAGTTTTAAGACTAAGGGAAGTTTAAAACTGTTGATATTTTAAAGAGGAAGGGAGAAAAAGAGTTATGGAAAGATATTTTGACTTGATGGATAGGTCACGAGGGAGTCCAGTTTTTACAAAATGGTGGGAAAAAAGTTAGGTTGCAGTCAATTAAAGATAATGAAAGCAGCAAGTGTAGTCTGCTTTTGAAGTGGTATAATGCTAAAATTGAGAAGAATGAGACAGGAACTAAAGAGTTGATGGTGACATCAACTCAGGTTTTCCAAAATATGACAGAACTATGAGATTTTAGGGAAAAAAATACCTTTTACAGTGGCAAAGTCTAAAGTCAATTGACTCTTTTATCACTCCTTTTTTTTAGATATACTATCACCTTGATTTTTATCACATTCACTCCTCCTCTTCCATTTGCTCTCTCTCCTCTCTTTCTTTTATCCACCCTTTTCACCGCTCTCCCAGACGGGTGCTGTTAAACAGATATCTCAGTAGCCATGTGGCTACTGAGAACTTGAAATATATATAGTTTGAATTACAATGTGCTGTAAGTGTAATAAACACACCAGATTTCAAAGATTTGGGGAGAAAAAAGTTAAGTTAAAATATTTTATAATAATTTTTATTATTACATGTTGAGATGATAATATTTGGGATATATTAAGTTAAAATCTATTATTAAAATTAATTGTACATGTTTCCTTTTATTATCTTTAAATGAGTTTACTGGAATACTTTAAATCATATATGTGGCTTACCTTATATTTCTATTGGACAGCATTACTCCAGACTTTCTTATCTTTACACTCTTCCTTCATTTCAGTTGTCGCCTCTAGATAGTTGATGCATAAACTTACATCTTCACATGAACGTACATCCAGACATCTCTCAGCCCCCAACCCATATGATAAATTGCCAATTAGACATCTTCTTTTAGAAGTCTCTGAGGCATCTCATACTCAGCATGTGTGAAATCAAACTTATCTCCTGCTCTCCTCTTTCCTCAAACTTAATCCTGTCCCCATGTTTCTAGTCTCAATGAGTGTTATCACCACCCTATTGCACAGGCCATAAGTTTAGATCCTTCCGCTTTGAACCCTACATCCAATCCAGCACACAGTCCTGCTCATTCTTCTTATTAGGTTACTCAGAATGAAATGTCCAATTTTCTTAAGTGCTGAGTTTGACAGTTGATATCTAGGACATTTCACTTTGACATGTCTTGTTTTCTTTTCATTGTGACGGTACATCCTCAGTCTCTCAAATGCACATTTTGGTTTGTTATTATCTTTCAAATTTTTTTTAAAATCAATTTTTGTGAAATCATGGATAAGTCAAAAATTCGTGTTATTTTCTAACATGAGTTCTATCATGGAACCAACGCAGTGCAGACAGCTTGAAATATCAATGAAGTGTTTGGAAAAGATGTGGCTAACAAATCCACAGTGCCTCAGTGGTTTCAGAGGTTCCATTCTGGTGATTTTAATCATGAAAAGGAGCCACGTGGGTGACCTGAGACCAAGGTGGATAATGATGAGCTGAAAGCTGTAGTGGAAACGAATCCATCTCAACCTACACATGAATTAGCAACAAGGTTTGATGTTACTATTCCAACAATATTGGACCATGTGAAACAAATTGGCAAGGCAAAGAAGCTGGATAGATGGGTACCATATGAATTAAATGAGTGTCAGAAGAGAAAACATCTCGAAGCTTGCCTTTTTTTGCTGTCCCAACATAAAGGCAAACCATTTCTACACTGTATTGCCACATGTGATGAAAAATGGATTCTTTTTGACAATTGCAAAGATTTGGCACAATGATCGGATAAAGATGAAGTGATGAAACACAGTCCAAAACTGAATATTCATAAAAAAAGCTAATGGTTTCTATTTGGTGGTCCAGCACTGGTATTATCCACTACAGCTTCATGAAACCTGGTTAATCGATTACAGCAGATGTCTACTGCAACCAGTTGGATGAAATGATGAGAATGTTTATGATGAAGCAGCCAAGATTGGTCAATAGAGACAAGGCAATCCTCTTGCAAGACAAAGTTTGACCACATGTCACACAAAAAAATATTGCTCAAACTACAGAGGCTGGACCTGGGAACTCTCTGTCATCCACCATATTCACCAGACCTTGCACCAACTGACAACCATTTCTTCCAGGCTTTGGTCCACTTCTTGCAAGGAAAAATATTCTGGAAAACACCTTTCATGATTTCATTGCCAATCATTCTCCAAGCTTCTTTGCTGTTGGCATAAGCAAGCTACCATTAAGATGGCAAAACTGTATGTACAATTTAGGTGCATACTTTGATTAATTGTACTGCTTCTTGTTTGAGACATAATAAACTACACTTTTGATTCGAAATCGGACATTTCATGTTTAATGAACTAATAACTATTTCTCCAGTTTGTCCATTCCACTCTTATCTCCACCAACTAGTGCATGCTACTATAATCTCTTTCCTAGACCATTTCAATAGTTAGTCTGCCCACAATCGATTTTGCCAGCTTCCATTATGTTCTTCATGCTTCAGCTAGAATTGTTATATTAAATGAAATGAAAATCTGATGACATCCTTCTTTATAAAAAACCTTCCATGTGTTCTCATTTGTCTTAGAATAAAACCTAAATTATTAACATTGTTTACAATACCCCATAGTATCTGTCCCCTGTCTACCTCTCCATCGTCTCTTATACCATTTTCTCCCAACCTTCTGCCTCTCTGACCTTCTTTCTCTACCTTGAACTTGCCATGTTCCCTCTGGAAAAGGGGCCTTTATTATATATTCTCTGCACAACTCACCCACTCCACCCTTCCCTGATAACTTCTCTGCAGCCTCTACATTTCAGCTCGTTCATCATTTCTTCAAGAAATTCTTTCTATTACTTACCCCCACTGCCACTCATCACAAGTAAAAGGTTGGTGATGGCAAGAACATTTAGCATTTATTGAGTACTTACTATGTACTAGGCTCTTTCCTAGTGCTATGTGCGTAATTCATTAAATCTTTAAAACTACCTTTCTGAGTCTCCATTTTTGCAATATAATCTGTTATAATATACATTATTCTGCCGAAGAAACTAAAGTGCAGAAAGGTTAAGTAATTTTCCAAAGATCAGCTAGAAAGTGGTATAGTCACAATTCAAAATTAGGCACCCTGATTCCAGAGCCCATGGGGTGAACCACATTATATTACCTTTTCAGACTTGGCTACACCCCTCTGTTACAAGTTTTGGATCTCCAGTGACCTTCATAATGGAGAGGGTGTAATTTTACAGTCATTTGTGTGATTATTTCGTTAATGTCTGCTTCTCATATCTTTCCCCCAATTCTATGGGAGAGGGGGGCCGACACCTTATCTGGTTTTGTTTATTGCATAACCAGGGTGCCTGGCATTGTCTCTGGCATAAGGTAGACACACAGTATATTTGAAAAAAGAGATACAAAATAAATGTATGTCTATACGAGAAAAGAAAAAAATAAAGGGAGGAAGAAAGGGGAAAAGTGAAAGAAAGCAAGCTTCATGTCTCTAGTTATGAATTTATTTTTTGAATACAGCTTAGTCTACCACTTTCTGTCTCTTAATTCCTACCGTTGCCTTAGGAAGTTTTCTGACTTTTACTCTGCTTATAATAAATTCAGACACCTTGTCTGGTATGTACAGAATGACTTTAGAATTTCTCTTGAGCAATTACTTGATTACGAATAGTTCAGTCATTTAATATTTACTTCAGGCAGAGGACGTCAAAACTGGATCACCACTAAGTAATTTACTCATCACATAATACTGAGTACCACATTCTCTAATAGACCCTATACCTCAGCAATACTGGAGACTGCTTTCCATTCCTTCATAACTCAATGAGCTTTCATGCCTCTGATATTTTGCTTGGCATTCCCTTTCCACCCCTTCTTTGCTGAAAAAATGTCTACATATTTTTCAAGGCCAAGGTGAAATGTCATCTGTCATCTCCCAGGTAATCTATAATATGTGTATGTGTTTCTTATATAGATGCTAGGCTTAACTGTATGATATTTTGATATGATTGCACTATTGAGGATATGGCTATAACCTTGTGGTTAAGGTTGGGCATTCCTAGTATCAATTACATGGGGAAAGAGCTAAGCCCTCAAAAAAATTAATAATGATACACACACACATACACACACACACACACACACACACGCACAAGTGTGTGTGTGTGTGTATATATATATATATATATATATGAGTAGAGCTCCTGCCTGCTCTTCTGTCCCTCACACTCTCAGAAATGGATCTCTGGAGGTGAGCTATACTTGAACTTCCAGATGACTAGAAAAAAGGCAGCATCTGCCTCTCAGAAGTAGACTTGGAGGTTGGTAAGGAGGCCTCACTATAGGGAATTATAAGCATAAGATGAACATGAAGGAGCTCAGGAAATTTTATCCCAAAATTTGACTCCTTGGTATAAAGAGTATTTTAAATGTAAAGGCCCTTAGAGATCAACGTGCCCTTGGAATGTGCTTTTTTCTATCTGCATAACCAGATGGACTCATTAAAAGATCCATTGACTTCCCTTCCTTTCCTGATTATACCACTATATTGGAGGAAAGAAGATCAAGAATGCAACCAGACCTGGCCCAAATCTTTTTAAATATAATACCTGTCTCTCAAGGTTAATATAATTTGCAAAGAGAATCATTTACAGGTCAATCTGTTTCCCCCATCCATTCATCCTCCCTAGCAACCATTTATTGCCTCTAAACAGAATTACCTATAGTCCGCATCTCCCCCTCCCCTTTAAAGGAGGGTATAAAAATATCTGGACCCCATTGGGATGTTGGGTAATCGCTCTGTGATTCTCCCTGTGTGCATGGTAAATAAACCTCTTCCTCCTATTAATCTGCCTTAATTGTTTATCTGCTTTAATTGTGAGTTGATCTTTCAGCGAACTTTCAAAGGAAAGGGGAAGTTTCACCTTCACCCCTACAAGCAACTCATTCATATAAACCAGATTATCAAGATTAGCAGCTTTCCTACTATTTCAACACTCTTATCTGTCACAATCACTTATGAAATGCATCACAATTAAAGCATTACTACTAACAAAGTGCCATAGTTGAAATATGACTTGCTTTTTTTAAAGTAACTAGAGTGGATTCCAGATTATCTCAATAATACCCTCCTCACTTCTCTGCATAACAACACGCTATCTTGAATGGGAGAAAATGGAGAGGAATCAGGGCTAGCCAGTGGGCAATTGCTCATAACCTAGGTTACCCTCAGGAGTGTGTCCTGCAGTCACGCCCTCTGCCAGTTTGCTTTCTCAGTGGGAGGAAGGGCTTGAGAACTGCTCTTCTACTTGTATGTCACAGTTTTGTCCCCAGCAGCCATGTCCCAGTCTGGTAAAGGCACGTACAAATGATTCCTCCCACTCTTCTCTGCACTGCAGGGAATCATCTGGGCAGGAGTGAGTGTGAATGGGAGAGCAGGGCCTTCTAGTGGTCACTGTTGTTGGGCAGCAGCAGTGATACTTCCCCAGGGGGAAAATAAACATCCAGAAAAAGGTCTGGGGGCTTTAAAGCCCTTTGCTCCTTTCGTATGGAGGTTTGCTCTTTACTACCAAAGTAAAGTGTTTTATCATGGAAAAGGAAATTTTCTTCAGATGGCTTTTGTAACATGCCCAGGCAAATTAAGTACCACCCCATCTGTTTTCCCAGAGTTGTGAATGTATGACTACACTACATTAGATTTTATCACTATGCATTCTGTTTGTTTACATCACCACTTCTCTAGCACATTGAGAAGTCAGGGCAAACAGGGATTGGGCCTCATACTGCCTTCAGTTGCTATTGTTCATTAGCACTATGCTTGACATTGCAATAAGAACTATCAAATCTTTTTTTTTCTTTTTTATTTCAGCTTACTATGGGGTACAAATGTTTAGGTTACGTATATTGCCCTTGCCCCACCCAAGTCAGAGCTTCAAGCATGTCCATCCCCCAGACGGTGCTCATCGCACCCATTAGGTGTGAATATACCTCCTCTCACCTCCCATCTGCCCGACACCTGGTGAATGTTATTATTTTACAAATTAGTATCAAATCTTGATCAATGAATCAAACATGATCAGAAGAGAAAACCGACATTCTTCACATTCAATTAGAGGTCTCATTGTTGTTGTTTTATAACAATCTCAGTTTAAAGTCACCTTTATTCTACGGCTTTAATCTTATGTGGTACATACGAGGCACTCAATAAACATCTGTTGATTGATTTATCATCTATGCCATATCAACATACAAAATGTAGCATAGAGAATAAAGCAATGAACTGCACACAAAGTTGTTTTAAGAAATTCACATTTGATGGAGTCCGTACCTTGAAAAATTTATCTGCGGCCTACTAAAGAAAATCTAAACTCCATGATTTGGCATTCTGGCCTTCTCCTTTTTGGAGTACTCCCTATAACTTCTATATCACTGAATTCTCCTCCCACTAGACATCCTGAATGCTGGACCCTCTGGTCTAGCCTAAACACCAAAGTTCCAGAGGGCTCTCTCCCAGTCCCCTTCTCTTTTCTTGAAATATATATGTGATGAGTTCTAATCTCCAGTCTTGCCTTTTACATTCAATTGCCTGTTTGACATCCCCATTCAGGTAACTGATAGGTCTCTCAAACATAACAGGAATAAAACAAAACATATTTTTACCTCCTCACTTACCTCCAAAGAGCATTCCTCCTCCAGTCTCCTTCAACTCAGTAAATGCTACCACCTTTCCCTCAGATACTTAAGACAAAAACAAACCAAAAAGTCTAGACATTTTCATTGCCAGATTCTTTTTACCCATCCACACCTCTCTTCCAAATCAAATCATCAAAAAGTCCTGTTGACTCATCTCCAAAATGTAACCCAAACCAATCTACATTTTTTCCATATCCACTACCGTCACCCTAGTTCTGAACTACTACACTATCTTAGAAGCTGGTCTCCCCTCTCTCTTCCACTTTTCCACTTCTTGATCTACTTTCTAAAACATTGGTAGAATGTTCCTTTTTAAAAGATAAATAAGATAGATAGTGTTATTTCCCTACTTTAGAAACTTATCATTTGGTGGGCAAAATAATGGCCACCCAAAAATAACCTCGTTCTAATCCCTGGAAGCTGTAAATACATTAGGTTACATGGTGTGGGGGAATTAGGGTTGCAGATGGAAGTAAGTAGTTAATCAGCTGACCTTAAGATAAGGAAGTTATCTAGGTGGGCCAAAAGTAATACATCAAATGTTGAAGATAGAAAAGTCAGAATCAGAGTGATACAATGTGAGAAAGATTTAACTAAACATTTCAGTCTTTGAAGATGGAAGGGGGCCATGATCCTAGGAATGAGGGCAGACTCTAGAAGCTAGAAAAGTCAAGGAAATGGAGTCTCTCCTAAGAGCCTCTAAAAGAAATGCAGCCCTGTCAAACCTTGATCTTAGCTCAGTGATTTCAGACTTCTAACCCCCAGAACTGTGAGCTAATAAATTTGTGTTGCTTTAAACCACTGAGTTTGTGGTAATTTGTTATAGCAGCAATAGGAAACTAATATGCCTTTCCAAGTTGTCTCATTGTTCTAAAAATAAAATTAGAATTAAACAAAATTGAAATTAAGTTAAATAAAACAAATTACAATAAAAAGAAATGAGCTACATGATCCTTTTCACTGACTCCTATGACTCTTTACACTGACACATTGTTTCATGGGTCAGATAAGAATAGGGAGCTAGGAACAACAATGATCATTCTTCCATGGTTCCACACCTTCTCATTATAGCAGAAAGTTTCTCCATGGTGCTATATCAGTACATCATCACAGATATGTGATTCTCACTTGAAGTAATCATACTGCTCTAGAATTTAAGTTCTGGGGGGCAGGGATTTGGGCACTGCTTTGCTGTGTCTTAAGGGAATACCTCAGAGATATGTGTAACCCTGATATCAATGAGGTTGTAATCAAGCTGCGGGAGAATAAAACTTACCCCCATGAAACACCAAAGGACCATTCAGGACAAATACTGAGATTTGAGAGGTGTTATATGGATAACAAGAGCTTGGGAGGTTGGGAAGAAAACAGACAGGTCTGTCCTAGGGAAGCTGGGTAGACCCTGGTCTGGCCATTAAAGGAGGGGTAAGATAAAGGCAAATGGAGGGACGTTGTGAAGCTAATACAGAAAAGGCAAAGGCACAAAATGAAGAATGAAATTGTCTTATTCAGAGAACCATGAAGAGAAGTGCTTGGCTTAGGGTTGGTATGTGAAGAGGGCAGAATACAAGGAAATGAAGTGAACTTGAATGACGAAGAGTTTGGAAAGCCAAGATACGTCCGTCATTAACCAAGCAAATTTATTTTTTATTTTTTTTTTTTTTCTGATCCAATCTGAATTTATTCTATTAATTCTTTGAATACAAAGCACGATCTATATGGATATAACAATCTGTGATTCAGTTTCTGATCTTTATATTAATCTTACTAATCCATATCTTACTTGTTTTATCCCATATCCAAGTCTATCAAACTCATTTTGAATCTTTATTTTGTCTAGTAATATGTTACCTGTTTTTCAATTTTTTTTTCTTTCTTTTTTTTTTTCTTTCTTTTTCAATTTTCTTTTTTTTTTTTTCAATTTAATTTTACAGAATCAAAGAGTCTAACAGTATATCTTGTTAGATACAGTATGTCCTCATAATGTATACATTATTTCTTGTACAATGATATGAAATAATATGGGAAATATTCATGATAAATTATTAAGTGAACAGTGCAAGTTAAAAACAATAGTTTCATATTTTTTCCCCACCCCCCCTTTCCCGAGTCAGCACCTTCAAGTGTTACCACTCCCCAAACGGTGCGCAATGCACTCATTGTGTAGGCATACCCCCATCCCCTCCCCCACCCCCCACCTCAGTCTGATGTCCAATTGGTGTCGTTCCCAGATGTGTATTTAGGTGATGTTCAGGGAAACCAATTTTCTGGTGAGTACATGTGATGCTTGTTTTTCCATTCTTGGGATACTTCACTTAATATAATGGGTTCCAACTCTCTCCAGGAGAACCATAGAGATGTCGTATCTTCATCATTCCTTATAGCTGAGTAATATTCCATGGTATACATATACCACAGTTTACTAATCCAATCATGTATTGATGGGCATTTGGGTTGTTTCCACATCTTTGCTATTGTGAATTGTGCTGCTATAAACATTTGGGTACATGTGCCTTTGTTACAGAATGACCTTTTTTCCTTTGGGTATATGCCCAGTAGTGGGATTGCTGGGTCAAATGGCAGGTCTACTTGAATCTGTTTAAGATACCTCCATAATGCTTTCCACAAGGGTTGCACTAGTTTGCAGTCCCACCAGCAGTGTATTAGTGTTCCTGTCTCTCCACACCCACGCCAACATGTGTTGTTTTGGGTTTTTTTGATAAAGGCCATTCTCACTGGGGTTAAGTGATATCTCATTGTGGTTTTGATTTGCATTTCCCTGATGATTAGAGATGTTGAACACTTTTTCATATGTTTGTTAGCCATTTTTATATCTTCTTTTGAAAAATTTCTATTCATGTCCTTTGCCCACTTTTTGATAGGGTTGCTTGATTTTTTCTTGCTGATTTTCCTGAGTTCTAAATAGATTCTTGTTATCAGTCCTTTATCTGATGAGTAGTATGCAAAAATTTTTTCCCATTCTGTAGGTGGTCTGTTTATTCTCGTGACTGTTTCTTTGGCTGTGCAGAAGCTTTTTAATTTAATCATGTCCCATTCATTTATTTTTGTTGCTGCTGTGATTGCCTTGGGGGTCTTCTTCATAAATTCTTTGCCTAGGCCAATGTCTGTAAGAGAACCAAGCAAATTTAGACTTGAGATTGATGGGCAACCAATCAATCAGTAGTAGTTATAACACTATAAATGATGGGAGAGTCCTAAAAAGGGGAGCATTATTTAAAAAGAAGGCTTTGGAAAGCTGCTTCTGGATTTGCAAGACAAATTTAAAGGTTTATTTTAGTAACTACAGTAAAAGGTTAAAGACACTATGAATATAACATCAAAGGAAGAGTCTGCAAATTGTAAATTGTCATTAAAAAGAGGTGGAAAAGGCACTACTTTTCAACCCCTGCTCACAATAAGAAACATCCTCTTTGAGGCAGCCAATCCTAGCTTGGTTCCTGCGTCCTCCATGAAGCCTTTGCTGACTACTGCGGTGGGAACTTTGTCTCCCCACTTAGGAGTCTGTATTCAGATTAGTGATAAGGATAAGTGGTCTGAATTCCAATGAATGAAAATCAAGCCATGGCCCTTAAAATTTGTTTAGAAATGGGCATTTGCCTTACTCTTTAGGTCTCAAAGGATACACTTAATTATTCCAATTTAGTATGTCTATAATGTTCAAAGGATTAGGTCTCTCAGGCTGCGCTGTGAAGTCACTGCCAACTAAATCCCCTTGGAGTTATTTCAAGTATTTGAACCACGCTCTACCAAT
Source organism: Eulemur rufifrons (assembly GCF_041146395.1). Lineage (NCBI taxonomy): Eukaryota > Metazoa > Chordata > Mammalia > Primates > Lemuridae > Eulemur > Eulemur rufifrons. Next base: position 44,683,693 of record NC_090989.1, read on the forward strand.
GACATAAATATTATCATTGATCTCTTTGTAGAAATATTCTCTTGAATGGCCAAGAGGATAGAGTTCCATTGCTGGATCTACTTAAAAAACTAACATCAGGCAACCAACTGGCCTCTATAAAATACTTATCAGGAAAATCCAGGTAAGAAAGAATTTAAAAGTTATTTTTGCTAGAAATATTAATCTCCTGAAACATTTATTTCTCTAAGTTGTTTAGAATCTTTTCATTACTATTCCAATTTTTCAATTTTTTAAGATTTTTAAAGTCTTTTTTACAATCTAAAGTATATCTGTGTGAACATTAGACAAATGACTACCATTCACTTGTATCACTTCTGAAATTGAGAGGAGCCTAAATTTACACAAAAATAAATAAGAGCACACTTTTGTAGTAATAACAATACATTAGTGAAGATTTTGAAAGTTCTTTGAATAATGTGGTTGGCCATAGTACTTAACAACCTGAAATGAATTATTAACCTCAACAATTAAATCATGTTCAAAATTTTTGTTTGGGTATGCTTATGTATTAAATAAATTATATAAGCAAGAACTATAATTTCAAAGCAATCTTTTAAACCCTGATTGTAATTTTAGGGAGTTTTTAATTTCTCTTTGAGTCTTAGAGAAATAAAATGTCAATATAAAAGTTATTTCTGTCTGATGAATTATAATCAACTGAAAATACTGAAGGAAATCTTATGTGACTTCAAGCTGGCAAGGGTAAGGCAGTTCATGAAAAATTATTCAAATTATATAGATTTCAAATGTTCTTTTTTAAATATTGTTTTTAAAGGCATCATCCCTAAGTAATCTGAGATGTGAAACTCAGCAATAGTTCCAGGAAACCAAAAAAGAAGAGATCTTCCTATATCTCTCCAAAATGCTTTTCCTCTGTTCCTGAACTTTGGGATATAAGTATAGTCAATGAATATCCAGAAAACTGTCAATCTGGAAATGTCTAGGAGGGTCAGCTGACCTTCTAAAGAAAGTGGGTAGCATACAGCAGGCATCTAATAAATATCAAATAAATGAATAAATGACTCCCAAAGTAACAAAAATAAATGAAGATAAATTGAAATAAAATGTTCCCTAATAGGTAATAACTCTGTACCTATGGACATATCTAAGGAGTAGATAAAGGAAGTTTTAAAAATACCCAAAACTTTAATAAATGTGAGGACCTTAGCATCTAGGAATACAATGTAAAAGAGAAAAAGCTGACACCAAAGAATTACTACTTCCACAGAGGAACGTGACCTAAAGAATGCATTACCACATATGAATATGTTTCTGAATAGTTTGAGATGCATGCAAGATTGTCAGCAAATTATCATTATTTATAGCAGTGATGCCATTATTATGCGAATGGAGCAAGCAGTTACTCAATATATCCACTGCGACATTATTCACTATAGAATTGTAAAATGCAGAAAACATCACTTGGATCCCCAATGATTATTGTAGGTTTATCAAATTATAAAACATAGCAGACCTAAAAGCATGGTATTTTACTTACTGAATAAAAAAGTTTGTTTTGTGTAATAGTCATTGTAGAGATTTTGAAATAGGTAAAAATATAAAAAATTCACATATAATTTTATCGCAGAGAAAACTAGTAGTAACATTTTGATATATTTCCATGCCTCCCTTTTTTTAACTTTCATATGTAAATATTTATTTGGAAATTGGGATTAGCCTGTATGTAAAACTTTCTATTTTGTTTTTATATAATATTTTTCTATTTTGTCATTGGAATAAATATTCTAAATAAATACCATTTTCAATGATTGCACAATATGCCTTCACATGAATAATTTACATTTATTTTATCATACTAACTAAATGGTTGCCACCATTTAAGTGGTTTGACTTTTTCACTATTATAAATGAGATTACAATGGACATCATTTTACATAAATCTTTGTATAAGATTCTAATTATTTATTTCTGATAGATTCATCATTACTGGAAAAAAAGGTGTGAACATTTAATAGCTTTTTAATCTATTACAAATTATTTTCCATTGATTGCACCAATTTATCCTTCAACCAGCAACGCAGTTAGGTTCCCATTTCACTGTATTCTAGACAACACTGTATATTATAATTTCTTTTTAAATATAATTTTTCCATTTGATGGCCAAAATAAATATAGTCTCATAGCCCTTTCAAATGATGTTTTTCTGATTAGTAATCAAGTTAAACATTTTCAATTTGTAAGAAAAAAATTATAATTCCTGGCCGGGCGCGGTGGCTCACGCCTGTAATCCTAGCACTCTGGGAGGCCGAGGCGGGTGGATCGCTCAAGGTCAGGAGTTCGAGACCAGCCTGAGCAAGAGCCAGACCCCGTCTCTACTAAAAATAGAAAGAAATTATACGGACAGCTAAAATATATATAGAAAAAAATTAGCCAGGCATGGTGGTGCATGCCTGTAGTCCCAGCTACTCGGGAGGCTGAGGCAGTAGGATCACTTAAGCCCAGGAGTTTGAGGTTGCTGTGAGCTAGGCTGACGCCACAGCACTCACTCTAGCCAGGGCAACAAAGCAAGACTCTGTCTCAAAAAAAAAAAAAAAACCAAAAAAAAAAAAACATTATAATTCCTTGATATTTTTATGTTCCTGACATTTACCTGTTTTCTAATGACTATTCCTACTGATTTATTAAGATCTTCATAGAATACAACTGGAGAAACAATATCCTATTTATTGCATATGATCTCCCAGTTTTTGTTTGACATTTGATTTTTATTCATGATTTTTGACATATATAAATGAATTTGTCAATTTTTAACCTTTAAGATTTGTCAAATTTCTTGTGACACCATTTAAATTTCTTTAGGCACATGCATGCATGAATAATTTCAAATTGTATGCTAAATGGCATTATAAACAACCTGAGAAAATTTTTAGTATAGCCTTTTTCTTTTCTTTCCCTCATTTCTCTCTCCTCCCTGGTTCCATACACATCACTTTTCCTCCCTACCCTAAAAGGGTAAAATATCTTAAAAATAGCTCCTTTGTTTCTAAGACATTTTATTTTTAAGTGTATACTCTAATAGTATTAGAGATGACAAATTACTAAGAATATGCAACTGAAAGTAGTCTTTAAATTTTTTTTATGGCAGAAAATACATAATATAAAATTTACTATTTTAACCATATGTAAAATATAGTTCAAAAGAATTAAGTACATTTACATAATTGTACAACCATCACCACCATTCACTCCAGAACTTATTTCAATCTTCCCAAACTGAAACTCTGTACCCTTTAAACAATAGCTCTTCATTCCTACCTCCCTTTGACAACCACCATTCTATATTCTGCCTATATAAATTTGACTTCTCTAGGTATCCCCTGCAAGTGGAATCACAGAATATTTGGCCTTTTTTGCCTGTCTTATTTCAGTTAACATTATATCATCAAAGTTTATCCATGTTCTAACATATCAGAATTTCATTCCTCTTTAAGGTTGAATAATGTTCCATTGTATGTATATACCACAACTTATTTATCCATTCATCTGTCCTTGGACATTTGGGTTGTTTCCAACTTTTGGCTATTGTGAGTAATGCTGCTATGAGCATTAGTGTATTAAAATAGACTTTAAACAACATTGTTAATCTCCATACATACAGACATTGAAATTGTTTAGGAACACTGATACACTAATTGCTGACAATTAAATTGTGAATCAGTTTCATCTAACCCATATAGAGTTTTACACTCTCTATATTTCTCTCAAGGCTGCAAAAGCCATCTTTGAGCACCCAATCTGATGTTCTTCAAAATATGCTGGAAAGATATTCAATCAATAGCCAAAAAAGTAATAGCTTCAGGAGATTGATTCTCCCCCAGGACTGGGCATACACCAAAGTCCAGGTAACATGTGGAAGCATTGGGAAGATCAGCCCCGCATCCCCCATTTGCATGCAAAAAGAGCTCAGTAGTTGTTTTAGGCATATGATAAATTAGTACCTTATTTCTCCACAATTTTTTTTCAGACATATCAGGTATGGCAGAAGAAAATTGTACCAGGAAAAATGAGTTTATCCTGGCAGGATTTACAGATCATGCAGAGATGAAGATTCTTCTGTTTGTTGTGTTCTTTTTCGTCTATCTGATCACCATGGTGGGGAATCTTGGTTTGGTGGCCTTAATTTTTACACAACGTTTTCTACACACACCAATGTACATTTTTCTGGGCAACCTGGCTCTTGTGGACTCTTGCTGTGCCTCTACTATTATTCCTAAAATGTTAGAGAACTTCTTTGCTGAGGACAGAATTGTTTCCCTCTATGAATGTATGGCACAGTTTTATGTCCTTTGCACCGTTGAAACTGCAGACTGCTTTCTTCTGGCGGCAATGGCCTATGACCGCTATGTGGCCATATGCAGCCCACTGCAGTACCACACCAAGATGTCCAAGAAACTCTGCATACAGATGACCACAGGAGCCTTCATAGCTGGAAACCTGCATTCCATGATTCATGTGGGGTTTCTGTTTAGGTTAATTTTCTGTGGATTGAATCACATCAACCATTTTTATTGTGATATTCTTCCTTTGTATAGACTCTCCTGTGTTGATCCTTATGTCAATGAACTGGTACTATTCATCTTTTCAGGCTCAATTCAAGTCTTCACCATAGGTGGTGTCTTAATATCTTATCTCTATATTCTTTTTACTATTTTCAAAATGAAATCCAAAAAGGGAAGGGTCAAAGCCTTTTCTACTTGTGCATCCCATTTTCTGTCTGTTTCATTATTCTATGGATCTCTTTTTTTCATGTACATAAGACCAAATTTGCTTGAAGAAGGGGATAAAGATATACCTGCTGCTATTTTGTTTACAATAGTAGTTCCCTTACTAAATCCTTTCATTTATAGCCTGAGAAATAAAACGGTAATAAGTGTCTTGAGAAAAATTCTGATTAAAAAAACTCAAGAAAAATGGAATCAAATGACATCTACCAACACTTGATGTAAATGCAGCAAAAACTTCCATGCTAAATTACAGAGGAAATGCACAAATTGTATATAAAATATCAATATATCATAACCCATTCAAATTAAGCAGCAATAGGTAAGGGTAAAATATACAGAAAGGAATAAACTATGGTAAATCTTAATTCAAAATAACAAAAATCAAATCTAAATTTTAAACGTATTCATGTAACAAGTTAGTATGTTTCTAACCACAAGGTCTGCGTCAGCATCAGGAATGATCAGCATCCAAAAGATAACAAGAAAACTGTCAATTACAACCATAGACAACCATTCCATTAAGCATTGTTAACCAGCCCACTTTAATAGCTTAGAGTGTGAGCATTCTAGTTAAACTGAAAAAGTTTAAGGCCATGTGAACAGTCAACAAATAAAATCACTTATAACCATGAGCAACAAAATTGTGGCAAGTGAATTTTGACACAGCGATTTTAATGGCATTGTGGGGACATTATTGTAGTTAGGATAGAGATAGTGCAGAAATGAAGGTGTCAAGTAAAAGTGAATATTACATTTGCAAACTGAAGTTCTTATCAAATTAAATTATCAAACACAGAATGCCAATCTTCAAGAGAAGCTACATTAAGACAGTTTAATCTGCTACCATAACTACATGCATAAAGATCCCAATAACATAAAGTTCCAGATAAACCATTCAAACCTCATATAGAATTTGAAGAGCCTTCGTTGTCGGAGAGATAGGCTAAACTTCTCTGTGATCGTTCCTGAGAGGTGAAGAAGGAGTTCAACAACGGGGACACTACCCTGTGTATGTTATATATAGACATGAAGGAAAATATGATTGTTGAATTGTGGACAGGGTTTATCTAAAAAAATTATTTTTTCTTTTCACCATTGCAAACTGTGAAGCAGGGGATTGTGGGTAGACAATGACCTTAATATGATATCATAAAAAATTACTTTCTCATTTTTCATTCAACATATGTTTATTGATATTTGCCATGGAGAAGCATGATTTTAGGTGCTGGGCTGTATCAGTGACCAAAACACCACTTTAGCTTCTTTTTTTTTTTTTTTTGAGACAGAGTCTCACTCTGTTGCCCGGGCTAGAGTGAGTGCCATGGTGTCAGCCTAGCTCACAGCAACCTCAAACTCCTGGGCTCAAGCAATCCTCCTGCCTCAGCCTCCCGAGTAGCTGGGACTACAGGCATGCGCCACCATGCCCGGCTAATTTTTTCTATATATATTTTTAGTTGGCCAGATAATTTCTTTCTATTTTTAGTAGAGACGGGGCCTCGCTCTTGCTCAGGCTGATCTGGAACTCCTGACCTCAAGCGATCCACCCTCCTCGGCCTTCCAGAGTGCTAGAATTACAGGAGTGAGCCACTGTGCCCGGCCACTTTAACTTCTTAAATGACAGAACATTGCTACAATTTTAATTACTAACTTCTGAATTAAGGAAGGTCCATATAAAATAACAGAAAAAAATTTCCTTTCCATTTCCTCTCTTGATGCTCTGAGGTCATGTCTAAATTCCCAGAAGGCAATTGTCGGGTTGCAATGGTCCCCCAGGTAGCCAGACACCTAAGGCTGACTTCACACAGAAAATCAACACATTGAGTCTGTATAGAAAAAAACAGTAGTTATGCAGATATGACATTTCCAATTCCCTAACTCATGAATGTAAAAATATAACCATCTAGTTTCCATTTATAACCTCCAGGAAACCTAACCTACCTCATTACAATTATATTCAGATATTTCCACATTTCCTTGTTTGTTTCAAATTAAACCTATCAATTTAGAATTTGTAAAACAGATACTCATTTAAAAAATAGAGTTATGAATGACAAAAAAAAAAAAAAAATCATTTGCCCAAGACCACCTCTATCCTTCCTTGGTTGCATGTAAATGTGTAGGTCCTTGCCTGATATCATGGTGCTGAGTCCAAGTGTCATGTTACAGATGAGCTCTGTCCAAGCTGTGGTCCTCTGATATGTTTGAACCTATTTGACCCTTGGGTAATCTCTTCAGGCCACCATCATGTCTAGTCCCTAGGCCACAATGATTTTTCAGCTAAAATATCTACTTATCCTTTCAACAAAGCATTAGGTCTGCTGGCTCAGCCTCTCTTGCTCTTTCTCTGCTAATTTCTGAGTAAATCCTCTTGATCTCCTTCTCTCAGGGACCAGGGAATGTTGCAGGGTATCATTACTGCACTTCTGACGATGCACAATACCAATACAATGCAGGACTTTGAAAGCTTTCATGGGTCCCTCTTGAAGGTCCCTTTTGCACATAGGACACCAAACCTCCCTGGGCAATTCAGTGTCACCCCATTTCCTCTGGGTGATTGACTGTCAGCTCCTCTCCATTCCCAGGGAACCCCCTTGGGCTTAAGTCATAGAAGCCCACCTCAGGGAACATCAACTTTTCCCCTCTGATGTTCTTTTTCTCCCAACTCAATGAATCTTTATTTTCAGGGTGATACCTAGCTCTCACATCATTACAAATGCTTCCCAAATTTACTTTTATGGAATGAAATTGTACTTAAGAACAGTGCTCAAATGTTAGACTCTCTTTAGAGAGTCTAGACAATCTCTTTGTCTATTCTCTATGTCTGGAATTTCAAAGATATATTCAGGAAAAAAAAGAGATTAGGATGACACTGTGGTGCTGCTCTGGTCTCCATCTTAAATCGATAAATCTAAGCTGCCCAACCTGCTCTCTAACATGGCAGAGATGGTCATTGAGCAAAATGGAATTTTACAGGATTCCTGTGAGGATTTCTGGTCATAAGAGAAAAAATATCTCATGAAATAAATCCTTTTAAAATCTTGACCAATATTTTATGGCAAGTAAGAAAAACAGATTTGTTTAGGGCTTTATTTAGAAAAAAGAAACTAAAATATATGGAAATAAATATTTTACCTCATATTTAGCCAAATTTTAGTTATAATCATGAATGTATACTTAATTTTATTTCCTTTCATTTTTAAGTTTTTTATTGTTAGTTATTATGGGTACATAATAGTTGTATATGTTTATAGGGCACATGTTATGTTTTGATACAGTCATATAATATGTATGAATTAAATCAGGGTAATTGAGGTATCCATCATCTGAAGTATTTATCATTTCTTTGTGTTAGGAACATTCTAATTCCTTTCTTTTAGTTATTTTAAAGTATACCATAACTTATTGTTGACTATAGTCACCTTGTTGTGCTATCAAATATTATTCATCCTAACTGTATTTTTGCACCTAGTAACAATCCCTACTTTATCGCCCCCTCCCCCATACTCTTCCTATCCTCTGGTAACCATGATTCTATTCTCTGTCTGCATGAGATCATTTGTTTTAATATTTAGTTTCACATCTGAGTGTGAACATGCAAAATTTGTCTTCCTTTGCTTGGTTTATTTCACTCGACACAATGTTTTCCAGTTCCATCCATGTTGTTGCAAACAACAGGATTTCATTCTTTTTAATGGTTTTGGTATCACAGTGATATTGGCCTCATAAAATGATTTTGGGAGTAATACCTCCTCCTCCTCAATATTTTGGAATAGTTTGAGTAAGATTGGTATAAGTTCTTCTTTAAATATTTGGTAGAATTTAACAGTGAAGCCATCAAATCACAGACCTTAGTTTTATGGGAGACTTTTTGTTACCACTTCTAGCTCATCACTTTTTATTGGTCTATTCAGGTTTTGAATTTCTTCCTGGTTCAATCTTGATAGGTTGTACATGTCTAGGAATTTATCCATTTTTCTAGATTTTCCAATATTGGCATAGAGTTGCTCATAGTAGTCTCTAATGATGTTTTGATTTTTTTTTTTTTGTAGTACTAGTTGTAATGTCACCTTTTTCAACTCTGATTTTATTTATTTGAGTCTTCTCTCTTTTTTTCTTAGTCTGACTAAAGGTTTGTCAATTTTGTTTATCTTCTCAAAACACCAACTTTTAATTTCATTGCTTTGTTGTTTTTTTCTTTTGTTTTGTTTTAATTTCTTTTATTTCTGCTCAAACCTTTATTACTTTCTTTCCCTTGCTAAATTTTGATTTGTTTTGCTCTTGATTTTTCTAGTTCTTTCAGATGCATCATTAGGTTGTTTATTTGAAATTTTTCTACTTTTTTGATGTAGGCACTTATTGTTACAAATTTTACTCTTAGTAGTGCTTTTTCTGTATTCCATAGGTTTTGGTATATTGTGTTTACATTTTCATATGTTTCAAGATTTTTTTTATATTATCTTCTTAATCTCTTCATTGACCAACTAGTCATTCAGGAGCATATTGTTTAATTTCCATGTTTTTTATAGTTTCCACTGTTTCTGTTGTTATTCATTTCTAGTTTTATTCCATTATGTTCAGAGAAAATACTTGATGTGATTTCAATTTCTCTGAAATTTTTAAGACTTGCTTTGTGTCTAACATATGGTCTATCCTTAGTAATGATCCATGTGCTGAGGAGAAGAATGTGCATTCTGCAGCTGCTAGATGAAACTTTCTGTAAGTATTAATATCTGTTAGGTCCATTTGGTCTACAGCACAGATTTAGTCTGATGTTTCTTTGTTGGTTTTCTGTCTAGATGATCTGTCCAGTGCTGAAAGTGGGGTGTTGAGGTCTCAGTATTATTGTATTGTGGTCTCTTGTTAGCTCTGATAATATTTGCTTTATATATCTATATGCTCTAATGTTGGGTGCATATATATTTAGAATTATTATATCCTCTTGCTGAATTGACCCCTTTATCCTTATATTATATAATAACATTCTTTATCTCTTTTTATAGTTTTTATCTTGAAATCTATTTTATCTGATAGGTGTATAGCTACTCCTGCTATTTTTTTGGTTTATATTTGCATGGAACATCTTTTTCTGTCTATTTTTCAGTCTGTGTGTCTTCATAGGAGAAGTGGGTTTCTTCTAGACAAGATATAGGTGGGTCTTATTTTTTAATCCATTCAACCACTGTATGTCTTTTGATTGGAGAGTTTAGTCCATTTATATTCAATGTTATTGATAGGTAAGGACTTACTGCAGCCATGTTGTTATTTGATTTCTGGTTGTTTTGCAGTCTTTTCTTTCTTTCTTCTTGTTTTCCTTCATGTAAAAGTTATTCTTTCTGGTAGTGAATTTTAATTTCTTGCTTTTCATTTTTGTGTATCTGCTGTAGGTTTCTTGATTTGAGGTTACTAAAAGGTTTGCAAAAAATATCTTGTAAACAATTACTTTAAACAGATGACAACCTAACTCTGCTTATAAACCAGCAAAAAAAAACAAGCAAAGAGAAAGCTAAAAGAAACTCTATTCCTTAATTCCATTCCCCCACTACCTTTTTACTTTTTGTTGTTTCCATTAACATCTTTTTATATTCTCTAACTCTTAAAAGTTGTTCTAGTTATTAATTTTGACATGATTATCTTTTTAGTCTTGCTACTCAAGATATAAGGAGTTTATACACCACAATTACAGAAATGGAGTATTTTTTATTTGTGTACTTCCTGTCACCGGTGAGTTTTATACGGTCTAATGATTTCTTATTGTTTGTTAATGTTCTTTCTTTCAGATTGAAGAACTCCCTTTATCATTTTTTGTATGGCAGGTCTGGTGTTGACAAAATTCTTCAGCATTTTTTCCATTTGGTAAAGTCTTTATTTCTCCTTCATGTTTGAAGGATATTTCTGCAGGATATCATATTTTAGGATTTAGGGGTTTTTTCCTCCAGCACTTTGAATATGTCATGTCACTCTCTCCTGGCCTGCAATATTTCCACTGAGAAGTCTGCTGCCAGAGGTATTGGAGCTCCTCTGTGTATGTTATCTTTTCTTTTTTCTTGTTTCCCTTAGAAACTTTTCTTCATCCGTGACCTTTGGGAGCTTGATTACTAAATGCCTTGAGGTAGTTTTGTTCTATGATCTGCTGGTACTTGAATATTGGTATGTTTCTCTAGGTTTGGAAAGTTCTCTGTTGTTATTTCTTTCTACCCCAATGTCTCTCTCTCTCTACCTCCTCTTCAAGGCCAATAACTCTTAGATTTTTTTTGCCCTTCTAAGGCTATTTTCTAGATCTTCCAGGTGTGCTTTATTATTTTTTTTCTTTTTCCTCTTCTGACTGTGTATTTCATGTAGCCTGTCTTCAAACTCACTAATTCTTTCTTCTGCTTGGTCAATTCTGCTGTTGAGAGCCTCTGATGCATTTTCCAGTTTGTCTAATGAACTTTTCAGCTTCAGACTTTATGCCTGTTTTTTTATTATTATTATTTAAATCTCTATTAAACTTCTCTGATAGGCTTCTGAATTCCTTCCCTGTGTTGTCTTGAAGTTCACTGAGGTTCTTCAGAACAGCTATTTTGAAGTCTCTGTCTGCAAGGTCACATATCTTCCTCACTCTGTGATTGGTCACTGGTCCTTATTTACTTCATTTGGTGAGGTCATGTTTTCCCAGATGTTCTTGATCCTTGTAGATGTTTGTTGGTGTCTGGGAATTGAACAGTTTGGGTATGTATTCTGTTCTTCACAGTCTGGGCTTGTTTGTACTCATCCTCCTCAAGAAGGCTTTCCAGGCATTCAAAGGGAATTGAGTCTTTGATCTAAGTGTGGTTACTGCAGTCACATCAGCACTAGGGGGCACCCTAAGCCATTAACGTTGAGACTCTTCTGGACTCCTGGTGGACTTAAGTAAGATATGAGAGATTTCCCTGGATTATCAGGTAAAGCCTCTCACTCTTTTCCCTCAAATGGAAGGGGCATCTCATTCTCCATGCTGGGCTGCCTGGAGTTGTGGGAAGAGTAATGTGGGCACTCTCTTTTAGCCACCACACCTGGGACTGCACCAAGTCACAATTGAAGCCAGCACGGTCTCACCCAAGGACCATGGCAATTGGTGTCTGGCTACCACTGATGGTTATATAAGGCTCAAGGGCTCCTCAGTCATAAGATGTTGAATTCTAACAAGACTGGGTTCTTTCCTTTAGGGCAGTGGATAGCCTTCTGGCCCAGGGTGCACCTAGAAATATTGTCCAAGATTAAGGCTTGGAATCAGAAGCTTCCGTAATCTGCTTGGTACTTTATTTTACTGTGGCTGAGCTGGTATCCAAGTGGCAAAAGAAAAGTCCTCCACACTCTTGCCTCTCCTTTCCCCAAGCAAAAGAAAACTCTTCCTGAACTGTACTACCTGGAGTTGGGGTAGGGATGACACAGGCATTCCCTTGGTCACCATAGCTTATGTCTCATTTGAGTAAGGCATATCCCAAATTGATTGGCTCTGAGCCCAGTACAGCAGCAGGGCTGGCCCAAGGACTGCAGTCCCTGTACTCTAACTACCTTTAAAATTTATTTTGGGCCCCAGGCTACTTTAGTCAACCAGTGGTGGAGACAGAAGAGACTCAGACGGAGCCAAGAATTCCCCTTTGGCCTGGGCTGGTCTAAATGCTCTCTCATTGGGGACCAGCAGAATTCTGCCCTTTGTTGTTTTTCTGTTATAAGAGGTCCACATTGAATTCACTCTCCTTCCCCCATGCACACAGATTTTTCTCTCTGTGTGATGCTGCTGGAGGATGCCTGTGTTGTAGGCAATACAAAACTGTCTTTCCTTCGCTCTTCAATATCACTTTCCTTGATATTATGTTAAAAGCCAGGAACTGCAATTACTCCCCTGATTTTTTTGGTTCTTATAAAGGTGCTTTCTTTCGTGGATAGTTGTTTAATTTGGTTTTCCTACAGGAGGATGATCACTGGAGGGTTTTATTCAGCCATCTTTCTCTGCTTCCTTCCTCATTTTATTCTGCTTTTTAAATATGAATTGTATCTATTTTGTACTCTTAGCTTTGTATTCTTTGAGAAAGTAAAGCTGTGAATTTTTTAAGAAAGATAGAAACAAGGAAAAGTAAAGAAAAACAAGGAAAAATAAAACTAAACAAGGAAGGAAGAAAGATGCAAAGTTTCCACCAGTATCTAGGAAAATATATTTTTTTTAAATGTCAAAGATAGTCATTCTGAGATATAATAAAGCCTGGGATAAAGGAAAGCTCCCCCAAGCTTCCCCAAGCAGAAGACTCTTCCTGAGCTGCACTGCCTAGGGTTTGGGGAAGGGTGACCTAGGCACTTGCTTGGCTGTTTTTTCACTGGGTCATGTGCACCCCAAGTTGACTGGCTCTGAGCCCAGTGCAACCACAAGAATTGCCCAAGGACTGTGTTATTTGTGGCCTGACTGCCTTGCAAATTTCTTCGAGGCCCCAGGCCGAGTTTGTCAGCCAATGGTGGAGCTAGCAGGAACTCCACTTTTCTACCCTAGGGCAGAGGATTCCCCTCTGGCTGGGGTTGGTCTACAGGCTCCCTTTGGGCCAAGTACGATGCCTCTTGCTTGTAATCTTAGCACTCTGGAACGCCAAGGGAGGTGGGAAGATCACTTGAGGATAGGAGTTTGAGGCCAGCCTGAACAACATAGTAGGACCCCATCTCTATAAAAACTTAAACAATAAAAAATTAGCTGTGTGTAGTGGCATGTGCCTGAAGTCCCAGCTACATGGGAGGCTGAGGTAGGAGGATTGCCTGCACCCAAGGGTTGGAGGTTGCAGTGAGCTATGACCATGCCACTGCACTGTAGTCCAGGTGACAGAGTGTGACCCTGTCTCTCAAATAAATAAATGAATGAATGAATGCTCCCTATCTGAGCGCTGGCAGAATTCTGTCCTGTGTTCTGTTCCCCTGCAACTGGGCAGCCCTGAGCTCCAATGCAAAGTCCCGTAATCACTTCACTGTCCCTTCCCCAAGCACAGAGATTCTGTCTTCACCAGCACTGGCACAGCACTGCAGTGGAGAGAGTGCCTCAGGCAATGCAAGACTGCCTTTCTTACCCTATTCAGTGCCTCTTCCCTTGCTATAATGTTAAAATCAGAAACTGCGATTGCCTGCCTGATTTGGGGTTCTTATGAAGGTGTCTTTTTGCAAGATAGTTATTTAGTTCAGTGTTCCTGCAGGGGGACAATTGCTAGAGGGTCCCATTCACCCATCTTGCTCTGCCTCTTCTGGACTTAACTTTAAACACACAAAAAAGAATCAAGTCTCAAGAGTTTTTCTTGGTATTACTTTCTAGAAAATTAAAGTATGATAATTCAAAACAATCTTTACTTATTTTTTGATTTCAAGGAAAAATAGTAATGTTAGGCCTAAAGAATTCACCCTCCCCAAACTTCCATCCAAACCTCCTATAAAACCCACCCCTCTCCCCTTCTTGGGGATGTATTAGGCAGTAGCCTTTGCCAAACCCCTAGGCAGATAAGGAAATGAAATGCAAAATGGAAACTTACTTTCCTTATCCCTCCTCATAAGAATGATGCTTATCACTCCCATTGTTCCCTAGGGAGATAAAGGAATGGAATGCAAGAGGGGAACTTACTTTCCGTATCTTTCCTGGTTGTTTGAAAAGAATTTATTTACTCCTCCCAGAAAAACCCTCTATAAAACCCAAGGCTCTTCCCTTTTCTCGCTCCACTGTTTTTTTTTTTTGTTTGTTTGTTTGTTTTGTTTTTTTGTCCTCCACCCATCTGCACCCAGATGCTCAAAATAAACTGCATTTTGCTACACTTGAGGCTTCATCTCTCTCTCTCTCTCTCCTCCAGACCTAATGAATAATAATAACAGATCAATTTTGTAAAAGTAGCCAGTGGCTCCATAAATTTTCCTAAGGGCTCCACTTAATCCTTTACTGTAAAATTCTCTCTATTGAATTTGTTTTTATTTTTCTCATTTGTTTTTTATTCACATTTTAATTGTTTTAATTCTATCAGGCCCTATTTGTCAACAAGGCTTTACACTTTATTTAAGCAGTTTTCCAATACCACTTTTATCAACTTCATGAAATCTATCACATCGTTCTCAAGATCATTTCCCACTGAAGTTCAAGATTGTTTACTATATTATAAAATTAGTGGGTAAGATGTCAGCACAGGGATGAAAAGAGACACTACTACGATACACAGAGCAATGTTTAAGAAGAAAATAATTGTACAAGTATTTAGTTCATTCAGGAATATTTGCCTTATGACAATTCTTACTTCCCTAGACAGCACTGTCCCTTCAGAGACTGGCTATTATAATAACGAGAATACAGCAATTAATATTTGAGCTAATTTGTAGATATTTTTAATGCTGCCAGGGCATCATTTTTAAATTTTAATTATTGGAGTTTTGCCTAAATCCTAATGTGCTATTTCCTGTCACCAGGCTGCATTGTCCACTAGCTGGGTATCCAGACTTTGGTGACCTGGAGCATATTTGTTCCATACACTCACTACAAGGCACACCATTTACCTTCCTCCCACAGATCATTCTTCTTAGGATCACATTCGTCTTCAAGCCCTACTGATTTTCAGCCCAGGAAAAGTGCTCTGAAGTTGGCATTTGCTTGTTAGGACAGATCTGCTTTATCAAAGAGCCTATTTCCCCACATAATTTTAAACATTGTTTCACAGGTGATGCAGATGAAGAACCAGAGAAGCAGAATGTAGTATCTATAGCCTATTCAGCTCTAGAGTCATACTATTAAAACTTTATTTCTTCAGTTTAATATAACCCTCAGGTTGCATTTGTAATCTGTCAAGATGGGCCTTATATTAGGACTATGCAAGAGAGGAAAAAAAGGCACGTGTTTTAACATGAAATTGTTCTTACATCAGAGCAAATTAAAGACCTCATTCCAACCTTGGATGTGCCAGATTTTGTATATCTTTCAAAAATTTAAAACTGATATCGTCATGAGTTTTAATAATGTGACATTTTTTGTTAATTTGTTTATTAAAACAAATTTTTAACTAAATAAGGATGTGATTTGCCATGTATTTTTTTATTTATTATTTTTTATGTATGTATTTATTTTATTTCAGCATATTATATGGGTACAAATGTTTAGGTTACATATATTGCCTTTGCCCCACCGGAGTCAGAGCTTCAAGCAGGTCCATCCCCCAGACGGCGCGCACCATACCCATTAGGTGTGAATATACCCATCCTCTCCTCCCCCCCCCACCTGCCTGACACCCAATGAATGTTAATTCCATATCTGCACATAAGTGTTGATCGATTAGTTCCAATTTAATGGTGAGAACATGTGGTGCTTGTTTTTCCATTCTTGGGATACTTCACTTAGTAGAATGGGCACCAGCTCTATCCAGGATATACAAGAGGTGCTAGATCACCATTGTTTTTTGTGGTTGAATAGAACTCCACAGTATACATATACCACATTTTATTAATCCACTCATGTATCAATGGGCACTTGGGTTGTTTCCACATCTTTGCAATTGTGAAATGTGCTGCTATAAACATTCTAGTGCAGATGTCTTTTTTATAGGATGTCTTTTTTATATAATGTCTTTTTTTCCTTTGGGTAGATGCCCAGTAATGGGATTGCTGGATCAAATGGTAGTTCTACTTGTAGCTCTTTAAGGTTATCTCCCTATTACTTTCCACAGGGGTTGCACTAGTTTGTAGTCCCACTAGCAGTGTATGAGTGTTCCTATCTCTCTGTATCCACACAAACAGTTACTGTTTTGGGACTTTTTGATAAAAGCCATTTTCACTGGAGTTCCGTGATTATCTCATAGTGGTTTTGATTTGCATTTCCCTAACGATTAGAGATGTAGAGCATTTTTTCATACATTTGTTGGCCATTAGTCTGTCTTCTTTTGAAAAGTTTCTGTTCATGTTCTTTGCCCACTTTTTAATGGGGTTGTTTGATTTTTTCTTGCCGATTTTCCTGAGTTCTATATAGATTCTAGTTATCAGCCCTTTATCAGATGTTTAGCATGTAAATTTTTCCTCCCATTCTGTAGGTTGTCTGTTTCCATGTATTTTTAAGAGGATAACCTTCCTAGTGCATTGGGTTCATTCATTCATTCAAAAAATATATACTAAGTTGTCTGTACCACTGGGTATAAGAGATAGGAGAAGAGGTATTCCATGATATAAAACAATAAAATATTTAATATAGTAACTATATGTATTCAAAAATATTTCATGTGCATATACTTAATTGATATAACTTAGTTCCATGAACTATAATGAGTCACAAGTAAAGGAAGTTATATTTTCCCACAAACATTTACATTGTACTGATGTTATCAAGAAATTTACCCATGCTTCATGTTCCTTGGTAGTTAAAGATCAAACAACTTTCAAAATTTCAGAAAACTGAATTAGAGATAATTTTCTAAATATTTGCAACACTTTTGTTTATGACTTTATAATGGGGAAAAAATGTTTTGCCGTCATGCAGAAACATCAATTTGGACAAATATTCACACACAAAAATACCTTTATAAGAGCTAACGAAACACAGTTGCAAGATTATAGCACCCTGATATAGCATAGAAATAAGGAAAGTTGCATTGCATGGGGTAAGAAGGGTTATTTCACATGACCTATTTCTCCCCTTCCCCTAACTTGTGTGGCACAGCTCAGAGAGAGAGAGGCTCTGCATGGGGAAAGAAGACTGAAGTGAGTACTCAGCTTTGTTGTGGACCCCAGCACCAGGCTGGCTTGCATGGACCCAGGCTCTAGTCTAGCGACCATGGACTTATCCTCCTGGTTTGCCCTCATGCCAAGCAGGCCCCTACAGCCCAAGGCCTCAGATCCACCTCAGCACCAGGCCAACAACTGCAGGCCCCAGCTTCAGAGCAGCTCCCAAGGCCCTAGGCTTCAAGCTTACTCCAGCTCTAGGGTGACCCCATGTCCCCAAGCTTTAGGCCCCTTCCTGGCACCATGACAGTACCTGCTGCTTCAGAATCCGGGTCAGCACCCATGAATATAGACCACAGGCCTATCACAGCACCAAACTGAAACCCTATGTCCTAGCTCCTGGGAAGGTCCCAGATCCCAAGCTGCAGGCCTGCCCCAGCTCCACATTGGCCTCAGGCTTCACCCTACCCAACATCAGGCCAACCCCATAGCCTTGGGCTCCAGCCCCACCCCAGAGTCTGTCTAGCACCCAAGGACTCCACCTACAAGGTAGACAAGACTTCTGGCCCAATCTAGCTCCAGGTCAGCTCCCAAGATGCCAGACTTCAAGTGGGCCCCAGCACTAGGCCAGTCCCTGGGGATCCAGGCTTTAGGCCCACCTAAGTGCCAGATAACACCTCCCCAACAGCCCTAGATTCCAGGATAGCCACCCACAGACCCACTCAGCTTCCAGGCCTGCCTTTGGAGCAAGGCCAGCATCTGCAAGTCCCTCTCCCAGAAACTCTTTTCCATTTTGGAATGTGACTTGACCAGCTCTAGCAAATGTTAATGAAGATTCACACCTTCTTTTGTCTGCTCAGTTTCTTTTAATTGCTAGGTAAACATCTCTGTAGGAGAGATATTCATGTTACTAACCTTAGGAACAGAGTTCATGCCACTCTAAGTGCCTGCCAGTTAGAAATTTATTTTTCTTGTTAGCTGTTAGCAAGATCATTCTTTTATATATATATATATATATATATATATATGTACACACATATATGTAAATATAATTTTGATAAAAATAAAAGATACATTTTTAAAGATTGGTAACAATATAATCTATTAAGCTTGACCATTTTTCTCCTTTCCACTTCCAATGTTTGTGGTAGAAAACTAAGTAGTCATGAGGAAGAATATATAAGTTCCAAACATTTGAAATTCCAAGTTTTGTTTTGTTTTGTTTTAAGACAGAGTCTCGCTCTTTTGTTGGGGCTAGAGCGAGTGCCATGGTGTCAGCCTAGCTCACAGCAACCTCAAACTCCTGGGCTCAAGCGATCCTACTGCCTCAGCCTCCCGAGTAGCTGGGACTACAGGCATGTGCCACCATGCCCAGCTAATTTTTTCTATATATTTTTAGTTGTCCAGCTAATTTCTTTCTATTTTAGTAGAGACAGGGTCTCACTCTTGCTCAGGCTAGTCTGGAACTCCTGACCTCAAGCAATTCTCCTGCCTTGGCCTCCCAGAGTGCTAGGATTATAGACATGAGCCACCGCCCCAGGCCAATTCCAAGCTTTTTTGGCCTATGTGTTTATCAAACATAGCAGAAACTTCTTGAAAAAAGATACTATTACAAGAAATGGAAAGAGAACAAACACCATATATGCCAAGGTAGAGTGTAAAGAAAAGGTATATATTAATGGCTGCATAAAAGGAATGAGAGAACTGTTGGTAAAAGTCGGGAAATGAGGCTTCAGGCATCTAAGAAGGGTAGGAATTTATCATGTTCACCCTGAAAAATGCCACAGCAGGACTAGGCAGGAGGCAGATGTAGGCTGATCCAGCCACAGGTGCTCAGGTATAGCCGCAAATGCAGGGTGTGTGTTGGGCCTCTCTGGGGAGAAACTTTTTACCATCTCAACATGACTTCTGCTCCAGTTATTTATTGCTGCATGGCTTCAAAACTTGGTGGCTTAAAACAACAATCGCTGTACTACCTCTCATTGCTTCTGGGGTTGACTATGCTCAACTAGGCAAGTTGTCACTCAGTATAGCTCATATATTATAACAACAGTTAGATGGTGGCTGGAGCTGGGGTCATCTCAAAGCCTTCTTCACTTCCATGACTGGCAGTGGATGCTGTCCATCAGATGGAGTCTCAGCCAACACATGACCTCTCCTTGTGACTGGGTGCTGTGGGTTGAATTGTGTCCTACCAAAAAGATATGTAAATGTCCTAATCCCCAGTACCTCAGAATATGATCTTATTCTGTAAGTCTTTACAGAGGTAATAAATTAAAAATAAGATTATTAGGGTGGGCCCTAATCCAATATGACTGGTATTCTTTACGAAAAAGGAGATTTGGACATGGAGACAGACATACATGGGAGGAGACAATGCAGAGAGACACAGGGAGAATGTGAAGATGGAGAATTGGGATGAGAATCTATAAACCAAGGGACACCAAAAATTGCCAGAAAACCATCAAAAGCTAGGGAGAGGCAAAGAAAAATGCTCTCCTACAGGTTTCAAAGGGAGCATAGCCCTACCAACACCTTGATTTCAGACTTCTAGACTTCAGAACTGTGAGATGATAAATTTGTGTTGTGTTAAGCCACTCCCTTTACAGTACATTGTTATTACAGTCTTGGGAAATGAACACACTTGGGTTTCTTTACAGAAAGCCTGCTGGGTTCCAAGAATGAGTGTATGAAGAGAACAAGGCAGAAGTGCGAGGCATTTTGAACACCCAGTTTTGGAAGTCACGTAACACCATTGCCAGCTCACTCTATCCATTGAGAAAGGCAAAAGGGGACATAGACCCCTTGATGGGAAGAGTGTCTACATCACACTGTGAGAAGAGCATAAGGAATGAGACACACTTTATTGACCATCTTTGGTAAATACAATCTGCCACAACTTAACAAAAGTTTCTGATGATTCAAGAAAGATGACAGAGCAAAGCTGAGGGTACATAGGGGCTGGGTTTCAAGGGAGAATATTGGGACTGCTTAACTCATTTTTCCTTTGTAAAATTTTGTTTTCCCCTGGATAAATGTAAGATAGCTGTTGTGAAACAAAAAATAAAGCAGGGAAGGGAACTTCAAGTGAGTGTGGCTGTTCAGTTTCTGAGCTCTTCAGATGTTGCCTAACTCCCATCCCCCCAGTAAGCCAATGAATCAACTCTTTTGGCTCCTGTAAGTCAGAACAGACTCCAAAAGCTTCACCTTCACCATTAGCATCACCAAATGTACTTGGATACTTACTATGTGTCCACTTTGTGCTAAGCTGTATATAAATATTATTAATACCCCATTTAATTATCACTAAAATCTTATGAGAGAAGTACAATTATTATTCCTTGTGACAGGTGAGAAAATGAAGTGCAGTACAGTTGAGTCACTTGCTCAATGTCCCACAGTCTGTGTGATCTGAAGCTCAGACTGTCTAACTGCAAAACCCCCGTTCTCAATTCTGTGATTACACAGAAATCACAAAAGATCATGCAGGGGTTATACAAAATTGTTTAGTTTGCCCCATGCAGTATAGAACAACATAGCATTTTATTTTTAAATTAATTTCAAGGATTTAAAAATCAGGAGAATTTTTATAAAAGCAAACTTAACTTCTTTTGAAAAGTTGGGAAATCTGGCAACAGTTCTCATGCTACCTGCCTGGCCCCTCTGAACATTTAAAAGTGTAACCTTGCATTACAAAATACTGCCTCTCATCATACCTCATCATCTTAATACTTACAACAACAACCTTCACCAGGTTGCCATTATAAATTATGAAATATACTGATTTGAACAATTTCTTAACTGACTCAGCTTACCTTTTATAGCAAAAACATTAAAAAGGAGAGAAATGGCCAAAAAAGCCCAGAAAGGATAATTTATTAATTCATTGACAGTCACATACGTAGTAGGTATGAAAAAACAAAAATAATAATGAATAAATAAGCTAAATACACTAATTCATTTTAAAAAGAAAATGTTATACAGTAGACAGCTAACTGTTGAGCTGTGAATTTTTTTAATTATTTCAGTTTTACTGGGCAGGGCATATAAGTATGAACATGATAGAAACATCATGGAACAATAGTCAATATAATCCATTTCAAGCAAATGTATTTTGTTATTAACTATGGTTATTAACCAAGCATTTTATTAACTATGAACTTACTATTTTACTTGGTGTAAATTATCTTCATGTCTTTGTATTAGAATTTTATGTTTCATTTTTGTTGGTGAGTCAGTATCAATCCCAGGGAACCGGGAAAACAAAAACTAGTCAGTCCTGTTTAAGGTGTTGACAGGAAAGGCAGCTCTCTTTCATAAAGGAAAGAAAGCCAAATGCTAATGTGGGAAAGTGTGTGTTATCAAGTTGGTATAACTTTGAAGAAGTGAGTCATATACTGATACCACTTACAGATGTAGTTTGTTTGATGCTCCCTTTAGAAGACAAGGATAAAAGAACACATATGAAATAAAAGAAAACTGTCTGAGACAAAAAACCCAAAAATTTCTATGGGGAGAAAAAACTACTGGGAATTTTTAAAACATGATTTCACACCGAGGTATGTATCTATGTGAAATTTATTCTTTATAAAATCAGAGAGTGCACTTGAGAAAAGTAGAGAAAAGCCTTTAAGCTATGACGCTCTGACAGGCGGTTTAGGGCAACTCGACTGCACTCAGCACTTGAGCTTACTGGTATACCATCTAAAAAGGGGGCTGGAGGGAAGACAGATTTTTAATGTTTGCAATAACTCTGAACATAGACTAAATGAGTTACTCTAGGTTACCACAGTTGGAGACAAGAGGGTGAGGAAAATTGATTTATTCATCCCTGGAAGGCAAATACGTAGAGACTAGCTCTATGTATAGGTGAAGTAACATGATTTGAGGGATACCCAAAATATTCCAGTCAAAATATTATTCCAACTCCATAGCAACTACATATTCCACAGTTAGAATATTGAGACAAACATGGGGAATAGATTTTATCTTTCCTGCCAAATGAGTAAGAGCAGAGTTGACTGATTGGGGTATTGTTTATGGACTCAGAAATTGGATGTGTTATGCTTCCATATTTTAAAAATATATTTATTTTGGTTTATTTTTAGCAATGGCCCATGCTCCACATTACTTCCATGAGAGTAGGACCACAGTCTGTGTCTCCAGGGTCTACTGTAATGCATGGCACCACTAAGGTGCTCCAAAACTTTATATAGAAAGAAAGAAAGGCAGACAGGAAGGAAGAGAAGAAACAAAATTTAGGATTAGGGTCTTAAAAGTCCAAGTGTCAAAATGGAAATACCTTACTTACAAGCTGTAACTTGATATCTCAATAGCACAAATCAATTTTGTTAGCTCCTCAACAGGAAACAGCCCAAACGAATGAGGCACACATCAAGGAAGCCATTAAGTCTCAGAGACCAAAGCCAGATAATGTCCCAAATGAGAGGTAGACAGGGGACAGCTAGGTCCACAGGAAGAGGCAGCCCTAAAAGTGGGTGGGAGAAGGACCCTCAGAAAAGTTCTCTTCTTCTCAGTTTTATGTTGGCTGAACTAGGAGTGTGATGCTCCAATAACCTCATCACCTGTGAGATCCCCTTGTTGTACATTGTCACGAAAAACAAAGGTAAGACTGAAATTTATGGTCATGAGAATGCCTGCAAAGGGACAGGCGATGAGCACCAAAGAGATAGGCTCTTTGGCAGGATTTCCTCAGCAGCCCGAGGGCTGTCCTCCTGTGCACTGTTCGCCCAGCCTCCTCCTCATCTCCTCCTGCAAAGTGTGTCATCTTCTTGGCATCACCAGCAAAGTGTGTACTGAGTTTCTCTCAGCATGAGAAATTATATAGGGCTACACACACGGTAGGAAGAATTACATAGGCACAATTCCTGCCTCTTAGAAATGTATCCAGTGCAGCCTATTTAAAAAGGAAAGAAAATGGTATAGGATATTTATAGTACATTTCATATAACTGACCAATAGTAAACTAAATAGAACTTCATTCTCCACAATACTTCCCCTCTCATTTTTCCCTTCTATTTAACTAACTTCCTACTTAAATATGTAGCCTCTATTAATACTTAGAAGAAAATTATTAATTTTTGAGACAGAAAGATTTATTATTCTTCTCCTGAGGAAAAATATACACCAAGAAAATAACTTTTTATTCATTTGAGGACCGTTGGGAGGAAACAGTGAAGCTCAAAATTTAATAATTATGTGTATATCCATGTACTTACATGTGAAAAA
Organism: Eulemur rufifrons; assembly: GCF_041146395.1. NCBI lineage: Eukaryota > Metazoa > Chordata > Mammalia > Primates > Lemuridae > Eulemur > Eulemur rufifrons. The sequence goes on from NC_090989.1 coordinate 44,707,374, forward strand.
TGAGTACTATGGTTAATCAGACTTAATAATTAGTTCATAGAGGACAAGAAGTCCAACAGTTAGATGATCTAAATGTATTTATTTATTCTTGCATCATTCAATAAATACTTAGCATTTTCAAAAGACACCAGCCACTGTCCTAAGCACTGTCACTATGAGTAAAGTCAGGTAAGATATCTGCGTCTTATGGTAGTCCTGGGAGGAAGAAAATGTTAAACAAAAATTATTACAATTTAATAAATGTTTTAACAATATTTAAGTGTAATTTTTCCTGTTAGTTTACTTTTATACTGTGCAGGATTTGCAAAAAGGGTAGCCTAAAAACCCATCTTGTGACACTTGACTTGTCACCCCTTCCCCCACAAAGATTTAGAGGGCATCTTGGGGATTATCAGAGTTCGGGGAATTGAGAGACAGACTTTCTCTGGAGAGATACTGAAGACTTGTGGGCTTTCTCCTACTCCCACTCATTGTGGTGAGGATGGGGCTTGCCTCTGCCTCACTCTACTAAGCCATTTAAGAGGGGCTTTACTTATTCAGCTTGACACATGTCCCCTGGAGTTTGGGAAACTTATGGAAGAATATGTGACTCACCCCTGAAGAGTCCAAAAGTGAAAGAGATGGGCCTGAAGCAGCGAAGCAGTAAGACCCCAGGCTGAGTTGGGAGAAACCTGCATTCCTACCGTCCAGATATCTGTTAATCCTTCGTGTTTCTTGGGGGCTAAATGTCTTCCTCACAAAAGGAGCTGGCCTAAGGCCCTAATAAAAAAGAATTCTTAAATAACCTGAAGACAACGTGATCCCAACAGAGAAGAACCAGCCTGCCAGGAGTGGGACTGAGGGTCAGGCCGCTGAAGGACAGACACTGATTTCACACATTAAAAGAGCTGCAGTCTAAAGATCTACAGAGGGAGGGTCCCTGAGAAACTCCCCAGGTGGCTCTTAAAAGAAAAAGAGCCAGCAATTGTGCATATGCCCCAGGACCAGACAACAATAGTACCAGCCACAGTAGACTATACTTTTTCCTAATCTACTGTCCCCCTGGTTTGACTACAGAGGGATCAGAAACAGTCACTGTAAGTGTAAGTAAGAGGAAGTGAGTGAGGGCAGAGAGAAGAAGCTGAGCTAGTCTCCTGCCCCATGTGGGTCTCTCAGCCAGAAGCCTAGGCCAAGGGAGGGGAGAATTTTAATGTTGAATGGCATTGGAGTTTTTATATCTTACTAACTGAACTGGAGTGTGATTATATTAGACTGGACTTTTTAGTGCCCTCCCCAAACGCACTACTTTATTAACTATTAAGTGACTCAAAAGTTTACTTTAGATTTTATTAAGATATGGGGAAAAAATGGATCTATGGAGTTTAAAAGGAGTAGTGACAAGTAGAATCACTCTCATACTTGGACTTTATTGTCTACTGCATTCAATAACCTACCACATTCAAGAACTTCAGAATGCTGTGAAAATATAAGCAAACTAACTCAAGATGTATAGTCAGGGAAAACTTCACTGAAGGGGTAAATATTAAGTTTTGATCTAAAAAGTAAATAAGAGCCAGGTAACAAGAAATGGGAGGCAGGAGTATAAAGGTCAGAAAAAGCCATTTAGGAAGAAGGAAAAAAAAAACTTTGAAAGCCTGTGGTAGGAAAGAGCATTGCTCTAGATACTGTGACTGCATAAGAAAGGACCCCAAAATGTAGCAGCATAAAACTACAATTTATTTTATCCCTAACGGTTCTGTAGGTTGATTGGGCTCAGCTGGCTGGTTCTTGATTAGTGTCTCTTAAGGTTGAAGTGGGATAATAGCTAGAGCTGGAGTCAACTGAAGGCTACTCAAGGCTGGACATCAAAGATGGCTTTCGCACATGGCTGTAAGATGATCTTGGCTGTCAGCTGGGAGCTTGGCTTGGGATTTCAACTGGATCACCTACACAGGACCTGTCCATGTGGCCTGGGCTTCACAGCATGTCATCTGGGTTCTGAGAGGGAGTGTCCCACAAGTGAGTTTTCTGAAACTGAGTGTTCCAAGAGAACTAGTCTGAAGCCACATGGACTTCTATGACCCCACAGTGTCACATTAGGCAAACTGTATGGGTCAAAACAACCACAAGCCAGCCTAGATTCAGGGGGTGGGGAATCTCAATGTGATGATCAAAGAATTTTAAGGCCCTGCTTTTAAACAGCCATGGGTGTGGCCCACTGGAAAAACTGAAAGGTCAAGTGTCTGAAGTATAGAAATTGCTGGTGAGCTTGTAAGGCCATTTAAAGAGCTTAGAAGCTGTGTTAAGAGTCATGGGATGAAATTAAAAGATTATTGAGAAATAAGTAACCATCAAGGATAATGTAGAAAATTATAACAATTATTCATTGTACAAAGAATCTATAATAATTTCCTTCAGAAAGCAATAGAGTATTATTAAGAATAACTATCAATCAAGATAAGCAGTATTATAGTAATCAAGAGAGAATTGCATAATACTGGGCAGATTTGGAGGGAACCGTGCTGGATTGGAAAGGTATAGTAAAGTTTTCTCTTGATGAAAAGTCAACTCTTGATGAATATGCATTTGAAATGAGGGACATCTTCATTTTGAGATTCATTAAAGTGCTCATCTCCTCTCCATTTATCTATTAAATTTGTAACTTTATCTAATAATGCCCTGATTTAAGTGTAGAATTTTACTTCACAGTTTAAATAAAGAGGGGGATACACTGACTTCATCAAATGTCTCCTACAGTGTTATATTTACTTTTGAATTTTTATCTTCTTACCAAGTCAACAAAAAACTTTAAACATTTTCTAGCACAAGCACTTCATATGAAGTGTACAAAAATCACAAAAGCCTAACCAATTGAGTTAAATTGTACATATGGTGCCACAATTGACAAACAATTGAACTCTTATCCTCTTCTAGCTGGGAAAGGGTACAAAGGAGGGGAAGCTTATTTGTAAATCTCAAAGTTACCCTGAAGGACGCATTACATAGCTTTCTCTCCAAAGTGTTACTTGAGCTCTTGTCTATCAATTCTAATTCTTTCCTAATCTAGTTTCATGGATATATTTTACAATGAGGCCTTCTGATAATTTCAAGGATTATAACTCAGAAACGATTCTCTCATTTATTGAGAGACTCTTCCTTGTCAGGCAATGTGGGAGATGTTGGGGGATACAAAGATTAAATAGGCAACAAATTCTAGTAGGAAAGATGATATGCACAATAATTCCTGTTATACAAAGTAGAAAGTGGCAAAAGCAACAAGAAGAGGGTTATTCAGAGGGCTGTAGGAATTCAGAAGAGCAAGACATTTGAGGTGAGGGTTTTAAGTTATTCTATTTGGTAAAGATGTGGTCACGACTTTTGAAATTGGAATTGCAGTGAAGTGGTACAGACAAGATTTGAGTATGTGGAAAATAGCATTCCAGAAATAAAAACAATATAAGATGAATCATGGATGTAATTCCAAACAGGGTACATGTAACAGTGAGTGTGATGGAAGTATGAGGAAAGGAATAGGAGAAAATGTTGCAAAGACCGAGTTAGAGGTTGGAAGTTAGATAAAACTTAGACTTTATTCTAGATTGCTTCTATAAGCAATGGAGAGTCACTGAAGGTTTGGGGGTAAAGGGTTGATGTGATCAAATCTATGTGTTATCAAATTAAGCTGGCAGGAGGTGTAAAATGGATTTCAGGAGAGAGAGCTAGTAGAAAGGAGACCAGCTGAGAGGCGACTGTCATCATCCAGGTGGGCCCCTGAACCAGGGTGACTAGTCAGGAGAGTTTCAGTGAGACAGACATCACTGGAGTAGAATCAACTGATTGGGTTTAAAGGGCAGGGGAGCAGGAGGATTCAAAGATGCTGTCAATATTAAAAGTCTAGTTGATAAGAAAACATGTAAAACAAATGGGAATTAGAGAAGTTATATAAGAAGAAAGATGAGTGTAAATTTAGAAATAATAAGTTTTAGATATCATGGAAATATTCAAATGGAGCTGTCTTGAAGGCAGTTAAAAATTTGGACTTAGGGTTTAGGAGAGAAGGCAGGGCTGGGGATTTGAAATCATCTGCAGATTAATAATGGTTACCATTTATTGAAAGCTTAAGATGTGCCAGACACCATATTAAATACTTTATATGTATTATCTTATTTAAGCTTCACAATGAACATGAAAAATGGGCATTGTTACCCTACTTAAACCTAAAGAATGACAGAACTTGCCCAAAGTTTTTCAACCAGTAAAAGGAAAAACTGGACAGATTGGTTTAAATCCAGAGCTGTTCTATAGATGTTAAAGTCACAAATTGTTACTAGTTACAGAGTAGCTTTACTTGTTCACCTAGCATGGTGTCTAGCATATAGGAGGGTGTTTACCTAACCTTCTATGGAGAGGGAAAGGCCACAGCACCCTCCATCCAAAGACTCAAGTCATCTTCTTATTTCAAGTGGGCAGTGGAGTAGGGAGAGTTGGAGGAGGGAGCACTGCCTGGGGTGATTATTGGATGGTTAGGAGAATAAAATTGGGTTCTGCTGCCTGTAAATAAGTCCTGAAGGAGGTTTTAGCCCCAAGTATTTGAACTGTCTCTAGAATTCTTTAGGTAATTTCTTATCTTATATATCTGAATCCCCCTTTGAGTCCAGGGTAACAAGAAAAGCACCACTCAGCATCTGATTAAGTGCTCTTGAATAACACCCACCATAACTCATTAATAGGGCCTATATAATGGGTCCCTGAAATCCAGTGCCACCCTGAGAACTTAAAATGAACAGCCCAAGTCTAAATGGATTGCATGTGATTTTAGGAGCCTGAGAACAAGCCACAGGAATCCATGTGCTTCCAGTGCCCTCAAAGAACCTGGGTCCAATTTTAAACAAGATAGATAGTGCTATGGATTGAATATTTGTCCCCTCCAAAACTCATGTTAAAATTGAATTGCCATTGTAACAATATTAAGAGGTGAGACATTTGAGAGGTGATTAGGCCATGGGAGCTCCACCCTCCTAGATGGGATTGCCACTGTTATAAAAGGGCGAGTTTGGCCACCTCTTGCTCTCTCCTGCCCTTTCTTTGCCCTTCTGCTCTTCTGCCATGTGAGAAACAATGTTCCTCCTCTCTGAAGGAGGCAGCACCCAAGGTGCCATCTTTGAATCAGAATCACCAAACTCACCAGCACCTTAATCCTGGACTTTCCAGCCTCCAGAACTGTAAGAAATAAACCTTTATTCTTTATAAATTACCCAGTCTCAGGTACTGTTATAGCAGCACAAAATGGACTAATACAGATTTTTTGATGCAGCTAATCTTGATTCACCAACTGATGGCTAACACAATCATTAAAAGGCCAAAATTTCCACACTAGCACAGCCCTATTTGAGAGAAATGATCAAAATTTCAGTTTTCAAAGCAAAAAGTCTTCCACTTTGTGATGCATAAATGGCTAAAAAGCCTAGGTAATGAAGCTCTGTTTTGAAATGCGTCTTAACTGGAAATTAAAGACTCCTCAATAATGTTAATACCAGCCCCAGCTCTAATCCCTGTTGGAGAGCAGCCACAAGGCAAGCCCCAACACCTTGGAGTCCCGTGTGCATCTGAGCCAGATCACACAGGCCAGGCCAAGGCCGTCTCCTGCCCAGGAGCTGCATTAGCCTCTGGATAATAACAGTACCTAACATTTATTGAGCTCTTCTGTTTCAGGATCTGTTCTAAGTACTTTACATGTGTACCTTCTTATTTACCCATCACAGTAACCTATTAAGGTAGATATTATTAATATTTTATCCTCATTTTATAGATAATGTCATTCCATGTCCATTCTCAAGAATTTCTGGCTTGTGTAGACGTTAATGTCAGTTACTTACACCTCTCTCCTTCCTGGGTCTAACTAAGAGTGTGAACACAGTGAACTGATAAGCAGACAGGGACCAGAATACTCACTTTCTTTATGGAGGCCTAATCACTTCAAACTACATGGTCCTGAAAAGTACTAGGTTAGAGAAAGTAATTTGGAATTGAAGAAAAAACAAACACGGCTACCTCTAACCTTCTGCTAAATCTGAACCTTAGGATAAGCCACCAGAGTATTGGCTCTGCAGGGAGACTCTTCAAACACATCTCCAGCCAGCAGAGGTGTGATGGATTGGGGCCTGTCTCAAAGAGCCAGTCACCAGCAGAAGAGTGCTGGAAAAAACAGCAGAGAAGTGGCTTCAGGTCTGCTTACTCCACAGCCCACTGTCCCTTTTAAAATCTGCCTAGGGAAAAGAGAATCCTATTTCTTGCTCTTAATCACAGCTTTCAAACATTAGCTGTCCACTGGAATCAATTGAAAAGGTTTTAAAAATTGCAATGGCCTGACCACAGCTCAGAGCAACTAAATCAGATCCTCTAGGACACAAGTTTTTTTTTTTTTTTTTGAGACAGAGTCTCACTCTGTTGCTCAGGCTAGAGTGCTGTGGCATCAGCCTAGCTCAAGCAACCTCAAACTCCTGGGCTCAAGCAATCCTTCTGCATCAGTTTCCCGAGTAGGAACTACAGGCATGTGCCACCATGCCCGGCTAATTTTTCTATATATATTTTTTTAGCTGTCCATATAATTTCTTTCTATTTTTAGTAGAGATGGGGTCTCGCTCTTGCTCAGGCTGGTCTGGAACTCCTGAGCTCAAACGACCCACCCACCTCAGCCTCCCAGAGTGCTAGGATTATAGGCGTGAGCCACCGTGCCCAGCCGACACAAGTATTTTTTAAAGTTCTCCAAGAAATTCCAATGTGCAGCCTAGGCTGAGAACCACCACTTTATAAGCTTTGTAACCTCAACCCCTTTAATGCAGCCAGTCCTAATTAGCACTTTTTGAGTGATTACTTTATGTTGAGACATTTACATAATCCTCTACGCAGCTCTATGAGGCAGGTATGAATAATCATAGCATTTCACAGATGGGAAAAGGGGTGTTTGGAAAGGCTAAGAGAGAGACTTGGGATTACAAATTTAGTATTTTGTCTTCCTAGCTGTATACTTAACCACCACACACCATGCTGCTCCTTGTGGATGTTCTCATCCCTGAAATCTCTCCAGATAATACATTCCTTCTTTTATAGGGAGGAACAAATAAGGGTTGGAGATACTGGAGGAGTTCATTCCAATATTCCCTTCTAAAAGAGACTATAAATTCTGTCTATGGAAGGTGAGGGGAAATATGGATTTCCAACAAGTAACTTTTATAGAGATTTGGAAAAAATTTTTGTGTAGAGTAGTAAGTCAATAGTCATAGATGGTTAGAATTGTCAAACAGTTAAAGTCATATAACATTTTTTCAATAGAACCAGCTTTAGAGTTTTGAATAGCCATCTTTGGTACCTTGAGATTAAGAATAAGAAAACTGGACAGTATAGTCTATGAAAATAAGCCTAAGGATTGTGAAGGAATGTGCCCTGGGACATTATGGGGGATTATGGATTACGGGAGCAAGAGAATCAAAGATGCTTGTGAACATACAATAACAATACAAGCTAAGTAAACAAAAATGAGAACAGAAGCCTGGAAGACTGGGAGGGGCTGAAAGGATGCAGGACAGGTGAGGTAAAGTTCACATCCTAAGACACTGAGTCAGAAGACAAAAGGTGAGGCATTACTCAGTAACTCGGATATTTTAAAAGGTGAAGATAAAACAGAATTCTCTCACTTCACATTTCCAAACCTCTGCAAAGATAGAAAGTTAAGATAAATTGGATCTTGCTTTATACAACTTTGCTGAAAGTGTGTAAATGTTTATATGTCAAATAACATATTAATTCTGATAATAATGGAAATTCTGACACTGAAGAGAATTTAATGACTCTATGGTAAGTTCTTCTATAAGGTAAATAATAATTCTGTTATTCTTTTTACAACTGAGGATTTTCACATCATGAATTTGCAGGATATTAGCATATATTTATGATTTAACCTCAGGAAAAATGCATCTCATTACAATTAAATGTCAAAACACCTGATGAGCAATAGAAATAAATTTCTAAACACAGATGTGTTTCCTTGTTTTATCCCTTTCTTTTCAAGGTATGAATCATATTCTCTTATGAGAAGACGGCTGAAAGGAGGACAAGACTCCACCCATCTGTGCCAGGACACAGCTGCATCGAGCTTGTGAAACAATTTGCATCCTTAGAGCTGCACCCATTAGCTTCTTTTAGGTACTAGGAAATTTCTGCAAGTATTGCAGTCAGCAAAATCAGGTTAATTTCAATAGGTTGTTTTCATTTTTGGAGAAAGCTTACATGATGGTTAAAGATTAAAATGCCTTGATACTACATATTTTTTGTCAATTGAACATTACTGGATCTGTAAGTTTTGACAGTGCTAGGATGCAATTTGGTGATGTTTCTAGAATGGAAAAAATAATCAGACTCTAAAATGATTTGTTAAATGTGGCCATCTCATTCTTCTCAATCTTGTGACTAAATTAGTTCACCTGTAAGTGATTTATCAACTCTACCCTCCTTCCAATGTGCACACACACACACCCAATACTTAAGAGCAGATAAAGCTTTAACACATTACTATTAGATTGTTAAATTGAGGCCCTAGTGTATTATGATATAGATAGTAGGCACAGTGTTATCTGAACAAATAAATTCTTCTAGAATTACTGCCTTTTTTGTTGCAACAACTTTTGGTGCTTTGGGGCTACCTTAAGAAATTTTGAAATGAGTCTTTTGCTAAAAAGAATATAAAAGATATTTATCCACATCATTTAATTACGAAGCATAAAATTAAGGTCTTAAAGCCTATTTCTTAAGTTACCATAAAACTCATGTTCTGAAAAATCTGAAAATTAGTTTTTTACTTGGGGGTTGCTTTCAAAGATTAAATGGAGGAAGATGAATAGGGTTTACCTTGCCACTGATTTTATATGCTAGGTTGACCAAAAATGATTGGATATCAGCAATTTCATATGGTTCAACCTGCTTAGAGTCAGTTTCACATTAAATGAAACAACATAGCCCTATATATTCCAAAGAAAAGTCTTTGCAGCAGAGGATGACCTCAGCTACTCTCCAACATGCTACAAATACCAACTACAATACATATTCAGCACCAGAGGTTATGGTGCTAGTTTTCCATAAAACTCTGGGAGTAACAGATAGGAACACTTTAAAACTTAACTCCCAATACAAAAATGTCATGCTGCCCATAATTTTTAAGTTCCATTCCCAAGTGTTTTGTTCGTTCATTTAACTTTTTTCTTGCCCACCTTCCACAGAAGGTGCTGAAGGGCAATGAATCTTCCAAGAGTCAAGAATAGGTAGAAATCTGAGTAACCAGCCATTTCACAGGCAATAATTGGCAACAGAGTAATGCTAGTTTTGTTCTAAGTCAGAAGCTGACTTGATTATTTCTATTTATTTTTATTTTTTTGAGACAGAGTCTCGCTCTTTTTGCCTGGGTTAGAGTGCCATGGCATCAGCCTAGCTCACAGCAACCTCAAACTCCTGGGCTCAAGCAATCCTCCTGCCTCAGCCTCCCGAGTAGCTGGGATGACAGGTATGTACCACCATGCCCGGCTAATTTTTTATATATATTTTTGTTGCTGTTCAGATAATTTCTTTCTATATTTTAGTAGAGATGGGGTCTCGCTCTTGCCCAGGCTGGTCTCGAACTCCTGACCTCGAGTGATCCTCCCGCCTCGGCCTCCCAGAGTGCTAGGATCACAGGTGTGAGCCACCGTGCCCACCCTTGATTATTTCTTAAATATAGAACACAAACATCCACAACCATTAAATGATTTTATAGAAAACGAGCCATATTATGATACGTAGAGATCACTAGTTGAAAACATGTTTTAAAATTCTGAAACATAAAAAATAAAGATTTTCGTATTTTCTAATGGGAGGAAGCGGTTCTACATTTTCTGGAAGATAAAACAGAGACCCAAACACAGGACAAAAAGATAGCCCTGTAGAGTGACAGTGTATTTTTCGCAGGGATTTCCATTCTGAATCCTCCACTTCCTTATCCTAAAGTGTTGAGATTTAAATCAATTAAGACACTCTATACACAATTATTTGAGTCTCTTCTCATTTTTAATTTTATTTTGTAAAAAAGACAGATTTAGGATATGGTAAGAAATTACTAAGTTACATTTTTTTTTAAATCTGTCAATTGCTACAGTAATGGAATAAATAAATAAGATTTGTTAAAGTTCAATGTTTATAGACATATTTATAAAAAATGACTGAATTAGAAGACATTAAATAATGTTGATACACACCAGGAAGGGATTTAGGCAAGGAAAGGCACATCATTTTACCACAAGAAATAAAGACCATAATTGGAGGTTAATGGATAGCCAAAACTTTAGATCTTGTGGTAGGTTTCCCAGTTCTGGAGGGTCATTATGGTGGAAACTTCTTTATGGTACTTGGCTGGAATAAATGGATATCAGTAGGGCAATTTTACTCTGTGACCCTAAGGTAAGGTTAAAAAGAAAGCACACTTTTAATAATCCACCTGGTATATGAAGAGGAAAGGAGCAAAAATCCAAAATGGTTTGGTAGTACTGAAAATCCTATTAAAGAGAGTTTTAAAAAAATTAAAATAATAAAACTACCCCTCTTGTCTGGCTGAATTCTTGCAATTACAAAGTTAAAATTTAAAGTAAACACTGTATTTTTCACTTCTTGTAGACAGACACAGTATAAACAGCTGCCATATTTCACCTCAGAAGAAGCTATGTGTCAATGTTTAGGGAAAAGGATCATAGATAATTTCTCAATTTTATATATCTTAAATCTTTGAAAATGGCACTAATACCACTGGCTGACTGCCTATCTACAAGAGCAAAGTAAACATGAAGTTTTGACAATAAGAGGTTTCCCAAAGAAACTAAAGAGTTTGTAGTTGAACAGACAGAGTTACTTTACTTTTACTGAAAAATCTAACAGATATTAGCAGAACTTGTTTTCGGCCAATTTCCTACTGCCAATTTTTACAAAGCCAAGTCTCTACCCATTTCTTTCTGTCTGGACTGTTGAATCTACATTAGTTTGTTTGAAAGATGGAATCACTTAGAGTAAACCACATACATTTTAGTAGTATTAAGTGCGCATTTAGTGGTGTGTGTGTATAAATAAAATAGATTTTCAGAATAAAATGGTATATCCACCAAAAAAATAAAAATTAAATTAAAAACAAATGGAAGGGAGGCAAGGGTAAATGTCATTATTAAAAAAATAATAAAAATGGCAATTGTAAAGCAGGCAGCTTCCCGCTCATGCCACGCGATATGCCTTCATTAAGGTATACTCTTTCCGGTTGGTGTGAGCGGCCCAGATGAAGAGAGCAGAAGCCATGAACTGTAAGGGAGCTGAGACGCAAGCCAGGCAGAAAGACCATCCAAATTCACCGGACACATTCTCAGGCAGCTCTAGTTTCTGGTGGAGTAGTTCAATTCCAGCAACGTAACAACTTACTGAGCCCAATGTACATAGACCTTGGGGGAAAATTCAGAAAACAAAACAAAACATTAGTAGGTAAAGAACACAGTGAAAAAGCTTTTCAGGGAACATGCCAGGGCAGTAATATGTGAATGTTTAAGGACTGCAATTCTTTAGTCCCTAAAGAGACAGGAAGAAGCTGAAAGGTAAAAATGATGACAAGACCTACCTGCAAGGAGATGGAGAATGCCCGTGGCAATGGTGGGATACAAGCTTCGGCAAATACAAGCACAAAGTCCAATCAAAGCTCCAAAGCACATCAAACCTAAACTAACAAAAGGTAAAAGGAACTGGCAACGCCAAAGATCTGATTTTTAAAAAGAGAGAAAAAGAAAGAATAGAAATGATACCATGATTTCAGACCATTTTTCCACAAAGTCAATTTCTATCATATTCTAATGAGATCTTTTCTCAAAAGTGAGAAAGAAGTATTTTAACATTGAGGCCCCTTTTCTAAAGGGCATTGTTCAAAAGGATGCTAACTTTGTCCTGATAAAGGCGAAAGGACACTACTGACAGGTAACAATTACTGAGGGCTTTCTATATGCCATACAGTGTTTGTTCTATACATGCTTTGTGTATTAATCCTCCCAACAACCCTACGAAGTAGGTACATTTGGCCCTCCATATCTGAGGATTCCACATCCAAGGATTCAATCATCCAGGGATCAAAAATATTTGGGGAAAAAAACCCAAAAATAATAATACAATAATACAAATATAAAACAATACAGTATAATAATACAGTATTTATATAGCATTTACATTGTATTAAGTATTAGAAAGTAATCTAAAGATGATTTAAAGTATATGGAAAGATTATATTGTTTATATGCAAATACTATACCATTTTATATAGGGTACTTTAACATCCTTGGATTTTGGTATATCTACAGGGGGTCCTGGAACCAATCCCCCAATACCGAGGGACAACTGTATTATTATTTATCTCCATTTTATAATTGAGGACAGTGAGGCAAGAGGCATAAATAACGTACACAAATTAACACAAAAGTAAGTAGGAGAGCCAAGATTTAAAGCAAAAACAGTCTGGCTCTACATACAAATATTATCTTCACCCTTATTGGATCTAAAGTTAGTAACAACAAGTAAATGAATGGTGATTACAAATGACGTGTCTTGCAGGGCTGTTGAAAGAGTATACATAAAGCACAAAGCAGAGAATCTGGACTATACCAGATGCTCAATAAATGGCAATTTTAATTATCATAACTCCTTCATCAACATGGGAAGAAAACTGATGACTTTATAAAAAAAAAAAAGTCCCATTCCATTTTCAGATAATTTTAACCATTAGCAATGCATTTATATCAATCTTAATCAAATTCTGGTTTTTTGCACTGATTTTACTTTCTGGGACTTCTTAAGTCTTTTTCCTAACTTACTTCCCCTCAAACTCTGCCAGTGATAAATTTCTTGCTATGCATTCTCATTGCAAAATTGAATACCTACAGTTTATTCAACCTTTTCTCTCATAACACAGTCATTCTTCCAGGCAAGCTCCGGCCAAGCCTCTATAGCCCTGAAAACAGAGGCTCAAATCTGAAGATAGTTTTTCATGGGCTGCCTGACAATCGAGGAATAAAACAATCCTAATACATACTTTCTTTCTTTTTTTTTTTTTAATATTTATGCTTTTGTTACTACCACCTAAGATTAGATCAATACTTTTGGCAGCACTGACACTCAGTGACTCATTTACAGCTTGCAGTCAATTTTTCACATGTGCCTATCTGAATTCAGGAAGTGTTTAATTTAAATACGGGAATTTATAATGTATACCAACTAAATTTCCTCTTAATTAAATGGGTCCATTAATAACACTTTTTGGAAGTCTGGATTCCATCATCCAATGTACTAGTTGCCACCCTAAACTTCAAATCATTTTAAATTTGGTAAGTATGTATATCTACTCTAAAATGTTATCAATAGAATAGAGCTCTTTGGGATACTGTTAGAGACCTCATTTCAAGCTGGCACTACCTACTAACTCATCCCAAAAACAAAATTCAACAAAAGATAAATAAAATTATTCCCCCAACTTTTCTGGTGAAATCAAAGTACTCACAGGTCCGAAGTAGATCAATTCCACTATTGTGGTTTCCGGGATCAACAAATTTCTCCATGAATTGCTCAGTTAGTGTGAAACCCATGCATTTTGTAACCACATCAAATGACTCTGGAACAAGAACAACAATTGCTTATTGTTTTAATTATAAACATTTAACAATAATCTCTTTCAGTAAGCATTCTCTGAAATAAAAAGTGATATAGAAAGATGTTTCCAGAGGAGTCAGCCCTGACTGACACACAGGTCTCACAGACCACCAATGGACGCCACTGGTTCTCAGCAGCAGGCTGAAGACACAGGCACAAGAAAGGGGAAAAAAAGTAGGAGCAGCAAGAATGACAGAATAGATATGTAAGAAGCCTACAAAGAAGAGACAGGGGACAAAGACCGAAACAAAGACGAACTTTGATCTTCTCCCCCAAACCTGCTCTACCAGCCATGTCCCCATCTCAGGGAATGACAATTCCATCCTTCCAGTTCCTCAAACCAGAAATTTTAGAGTCATTTTTACCAATTTACACTCCATCAGGAAATCCTAGAGGTTCTTCATTCAAAATATATTCAGAATCCAGCTGCTGCTCAGTGCCACCACCCTAGTCTGAGTCATAATCATCTTTTACCCGCATTACTGCAATAGCCTCCTCACCATTCTTCCAGCTGCCTATCTGTTCTCACCACATCAGCCAGGGTGGCCAGATCATGCCTCTCCATTTCTCAATGCCCACCATGGTTCATTGTACTCTGAGTAAAAAACTGAAGTCCTCATCATGCCTAAAGAGTCCTATATGATTCGCCCAGCTCCCAGAGCACATCTCTGACAGCATCCCCAACTCCCCCCTTCCATTCCAGTTCAACAGCTTCCTTGCTGGTCCTTGCATATTTCAGGCATGCTCCTGCCATAGGGCCTTTGCAGGTTCCTTTCAACCTAAATGATTACCGCCCCCTCAATTACCTATGTGGCCAACTCCCCTCTCCTAGTCTTTACCTACATCAAGTCTTTACTCAAGTGGTGTCTTCTTAATGAGGCCTATCGCAACTATCCTATTGAAAATCATAACCTAGGGCCCACCAGTATTCCTTTCCCCACATATTTCCAAATCCCCTTTATTTTGTTCTCTCTTTCCATAGCACACATCACCTTCTAACATTTATTGTTTAAACTATTACACAATCTGTTTATTGCCTATCACCCCTTATTAGAATGCTAGCTCCCCAGGAATAAGGATTTTTATTAATTTTTGTTTTCTTTCTTAATGTTCTCCAAGCTACAAGGCCCTGGAACATGGAGGCATGCAATAAATATTTGTTAAATGAATAACTAAATGACTGGTCAGACTACTATATCAAGCACTCCTATACCCTCATAAATAGAATTGAACATTTTATAATGAATTTTAACCAGCTTTCCATCCTTTCTTTCCAAACTACTTCCTTTTCTTCATATATAAAGACATACTAGCATCCTTTTGATGTATGGTAACTCAAGTCTGTTCTGCTAAGATTTGAATACAATGCTTTCCCACTAGGAGGCCAAGTAGTTGTAAATAAAAATAAATATAAAGTTGTTCCTTACAAAGAGCTCTAAAGCTTCCATTTTAGTAAATGGAAATTAAAATCTTCAAGTGTTAAATAAGAATGCTTGCAAAATAATCTGAAAAACAGCTTAGACTTTTTTTCTTTACTTCTATAATACAAATTTTTTAACTACAAACTCTGTATCAAGATTGTTGTAAAACAGTCTCAAATATACATAGATTTAAATGCAGAGCTAGTCAAATTATATCCTCTAAGATATAGGGGGCAAATGATAGATATGTATTATAACACAGCTAACCCATAAAAGGACAATCAATTAACATTTGCTGACTTGATTTTGGATGCTAGTCCTTTTATAGCTACCATATATTTAAAGTCTTCCAGTGTACTTTTCCAACTATTTCCTTATGACATATACCAGATAAACAAAAAGTACTTTAATGAGTAAATAAGTATGAAAATTTTTAATGGCTTTCCCAAGATAACAACAGCTACTCATCCATCTAATATTAACAAGTACCATGGTAATGCATAGAAGTTGAGAAGAGAAAGTGGTACAAAAAGGAGCTATACATAAGATTTATTTCTTTAAGGAGAGAGAGAACCCAATCAACCCGCTTATACATAATTGGTCAATCATCAGATCACTTTGTTTATTATTGAGTAGGTAAAGGAGAGAGAAGTTAAAGTAAGAGGAATACCTGTCCTTTCTGGTGGGCTATACCAATGTGTGTTTTTGGGTATGGTGATACACCGTCTCCACAATCCCACTGTGCCATTATATCGAAAAAGTGCATCATTATAAGTCTTTTCATCAGCTTCATCACTAATGAAGTCGTCCCAGATGCTTTTGTTCAAATCACTGGAATTTTCTTGAACTGGACTTCGATATTCATACCAGAAGTCTGTGCCAATCGAGGCTGCCATGTAGATGGTGGAAATGAGGCTGAGCACACAAGCAATTACAAATGCTGTAGCAAAACGGTTATCCATTCTGGCATTCAGACTGCTCTGTTTAAAAGTTGAAGAAATAAGAAAAGTTAGATTTCAAGGACAAATAATAGACTTTGAAAGGAATTATCTTGAAATCACCCTTTACCCTATTCCCCATTCCTTGGTTATTTAAAGTAGTACATAATCATTAAGGAAATTTATTTTACAAAAGCAAGCATGTTCTTAATTTAATTTAAAGCAAAACTTCTCATAAGAGTACTTATTGAATGCTCACATACCCAGGATGCTACGGAGACAGAGGTCTTGTTCTCTAGTCTATCACCTGCATACTAAAACAGACAACACTGAAAAGGACATACACATTACAAATACAAACAGACATGCCCATGGTCAGCAGTGCACACATTTTTAATTACAGACTGAATTTTTACACAAGTCGCAGAGTATTAAGCGTTCTGGTTTTGAGTGTGAAAAAGGCATAGGAAAAGGAAGCAGTGGAAATCAGCTCCTCCCAGTTTCCTCCGAAGAGGGAAGTCTCCTAAAACAAGGGTAAGAGTCAGGACCTATTTGGAAGACAGAGTTGAAGATGTTTGTTAGCCCCGAGGGAAAGGTTGTTCTAGGTATATGGAATAGAACCAGAATAATAACATGTAATAATGCTAGATATCAATCTCCCCCTAATCCATTAAAGCTAAGCCAAGCTTCTTAACGCTGCCAAATTCTTCACTCCTATCTACTCTCCCCATTCCTTATACTTCCGAACCTCCTCAGCTGCAACCTCACCTCGCTCTATCCCTAAATCCTAAAATGCAACGTATGTCCACAAAAACTAAACGATCTCTCCTCAGAGGAAAAACTCTAAACTAGGCAAAATATGAACACTCCCAAGGCGTGGACGGGGCTCAACAGCAGTAGTAAATGGCCGCAGTAAAATGACTCAAGGCGGATCACGCTGAGTCAAATACTGGACTGAAAGCACACACCGTGACTGCACTAAACACCTTACAAGGTGCACCAAAACAGGATCGCAAACTGGGGTTGCTGAGTTTGTTAGATGGGAAGTGACTCAGTAAAGATCAGGGCAATTACAATAATTAACGATAACTCAAGTTGTTGGGTTTGTATCTTGATTTTTTTTTTTTAAATCCCCCTTCATTCTGGTGCTCTCAAATGACCTTAAAAGGTCCCAGCACCAGGAACCGCGGCTGGTCCAAGCCAGACAGCCACCGTCAGCTCGCGAGCCGCACGGCGGGGCCGGGGAAGGCCAGGGCTGGGGCGGGGCAGCCCTACGCGGCCCCCAGCCAGGGGCCCCAGGTACCCAATCAGGCCCCTCCCCAGACCGCTCGGGCAGGAAAACCCCCGCCGCTCAGAACCCGCCCAGTCCCGACCGCGCACGGGAAGGGGGCCCCCTCGTCAAACTGCCAAGAACGTCAAACAGCTCCGCGACCCCAGCCCAGCGACGCCGCCCCGCTCACTCACCGCCCATCCTCTTGCTCCACCAGCTTCACCCTCTAGCTCAGACCACAGCACCCTACTGTCCCCGCGCCTCCTCTGACGCACTTCCCTGCAGAGCCCGCCCCCTCCACAACTCCCGCGCCTCCGCCTCCGCCTCCACCCAGGGCCGGGCCGCGGCCCGCGGCCGAGGGGGCTTGTGGGAGTTGTAGGAGGGCCAGGAGAAAAGCTGCCAGCGGCGACGGCAGTGGGCATGCCTGGCGCCCGCGCGGCGCATTGTGGGGGATGTAGTTCCGTTCCCAAGGGCAGGTCGGTGCGCAAAAGTGAGGTCTGGATTGATGGATTCCTTTATGTTAAGAATGAAGGGACAAAGGTCTGGAAAGTAAGATGGCCTGCCTGCAGTCACAGCTAGTCCGTGATTGTGACCTGTATAATTGAGATCTGGGTTTCAGGCCTGTGCTCTCCCTATTACACCATGCTGCCTCTAAATATAAGTATAAATGAATACGAATGGGATTCTACTTTTGAAACCTTAACCCTGAGGTTGAAACTAACCGCCTGAGCTCCGCGCGCCCCCGGGCCGTGGAAAAAATGTCTTCCATGAAAGTGAGGAACCAGGCTGCACAGCAAGAGGTGAGCAGCTGTCCAGCAAAAGAAGCTTCATCTATATTAACAGCTGCTCCCCATGGCTCGCATCACCTCCTGAGCTCTGCCTCCCCCCGCCACCCAACCCGACCCCTTGGAAAATTTGTCTTCTATGAAACCGGTCCCTGGTGCCAAAAAGGTTGGGGACCACTGCTAACCCATTTTTTCCCCTCTCCCGCAACCTCCTTCTCATTGGAACAGAGAGTCTTTCTGATTTTCTTTCGTAAGTTTAGATTAAGAAGGATGTGGCCTGGAAGACAGTACCCATCTAGAATGCAATCACATTATTTGGGTTTCATAAAATTTATGTTTGTGGCTACCTTTTTCTATGACAAGTGATATTAGTTTTCCATTGTAATAATGTCAAGTTTGCTTTTAAAATAAATTTCAATTAATTTAAAAACTATTAAGTTAATAATACTGAGGATACCAAATATGTAAAAAATGTGAATAAAAAATTGAGAACGTTGTATGAAAAAGACTGAAATTTGGGGAACATTACCTTAAGTAGATAAGGTCATGGAGAGCATGGGAGATTGCAGATGACTGTGTGGCACACAGGTAACAGCATGATTCTAAACCCTCAAGTATTGCACAGAAATTCGTGGACAGGAAGCAGGGACTTCTTAGCAATAACATGTGTGGACCTATGAACCTAGACTGGGACCAGTAAATGATGGATTTCTCAACAGATACTTATAGAAACAGCTGACTCAAGGACCAGAGGGGCTCTAAAGACCCTACCCTACTCCTTAATGCCTTGGAACTTAGCCACTGCACAGGTGAAAAAGCTGGGATCCCCAAGCTGATATAAAATTTCTATAACCCTGACAAATTGAAGTCATGATATCTGTTTTTCCATCTGTAGTTTTATTTTTTTCACCTGAGTTGGTAAACTGATATTTGTACATAGTGAATAAATAAAATAGAGTGATAGCCAAATATATCATAATATTCAAACATGACACTGGATTGATGTATAACATCGAATCAAAGGAGACTTTTGTCACAGGCACCAACTAGAGAAAGTAGTGGAGGTGCACAGGCAAATTGTCAATAAGACTTGTAAATGCCTTTATGTACTAGGAAATGTCTTCATCCATTGGCTTCATTAGAAATCCCCTACTTTCAGATCCACCTGTGGTTCACATGGTCAATAAACCCAAGACAGAAGAAGAAACAACCTCAGTTTACAGAGAAGGGAACTGAGACCCAGGGAGAGTAACTGACTTGCTGGCAAACATGAATATTGGGGCAAGTATACTAACCTTGTGACTTTGCACGATTAACTTTCTTTAAGCCTCAGTTGTCTTTTCTCCAAAACATGGATGTTGACAATAACATCTATCCCACGTGACCACTGTGAGGATTAAATGAGAAAATACATATAAAATGCCCAGCACAGGACCTAGGGCTTAGTAAAGAATCATTAAATTATTAGTATTTGCAAATATTTATTGAATGCCTATAATATTTGAGTAAGGTCAGTATAAACAGCTTTTTAAAGCTCCCTGATTCTCCCTAGAGGGTGGAAATAAGCCATTTATAGAGATAGATGCCCCTGCTCACTTCAGTGGGTTTAAGAACCTCTGGACTGATTGCCAAATGACTAGGAAAGATTTGCCAGGACCAGTATGTATCTCTGCTCACAAGATGCCGGCCTGGGCACACATCGAATCCAAGTCATTATGACTCAGGAGGTGTGTGTTTCTGGGAAGACCTGCAAAGAAGGGTGACGCTTTCACACAAGTCTGCAGAATGCCTAGAAAACACTCAGGACACATTTCACTCACCAACTTAGTGTGAACCTGGAAGTGGCTGCGTGTTTGCGGTTTTGACCACTCTGAACCCCTCAGCACAAAGGATACAATATGCCTCATCACACCCAGTTCCACCAACCATACAACCATATTTCTGGTTTATCTCTGCGTCTTTGGAGTTTTCTCATTTCTAGTTATGCTTGCTTTTTGTGTGAGTTGGTAAAATAAATCCTTAATTAATCAATGGAGCAAAATTTCTACTTCTGTTTCTTTGTTGTTTGAGAAACGTTAGCTGGCCTCACATCTTTTGACAAATGTTAAAGATGATTCAGTGCAACCACATACAGATTATGGAATTTAGGTTTAAAAGCAAAGTTGAACTAGGATTCTGGTTTAACTTGTTAAAGATGGGTCTAGTTTCAGCAGGAAGGCATTATAGTTATACTACATTTAAAATAAACCCAATAACTGAAAATCTAGATATTCGGATATTATAACTTATTTTTATTATATACTTATCAAACAACTCTTCACATGAAAATTCCCTTCAATGCCAAATTCTCTAATATACAAAAATATGATTTTATTTTTTAATTGCACATTTTTAGGAACTAAAAATTGTATTAAGCAAGATATGTCTATATTATGTTTTTCTTCCTGGTTTTTTTTCCTTATGAACTTGTATTTCAGAAAGGAGGAAAATGGTAATATGTACAATACAAACTCTGGGTTCCAACCAAAAAAAAATCCTTAAAAAAAGTATCAATCTTTGAATTTCCTTGCATGCATTCACTCTAGAACAAGGACAAGGCAAATAGAAAAATGCATCTAAAATGGTTCCTTTCTTTTAGTAATTTCTCTAAAGTGCCACATATAGTAACAAATTATAGTTGTTAAGATGTCCATGTTTGTGAAGGACAGTGAAGGGACCACATGTAGATGAGAAGTTTAAATTTAAATTTTACAATCACCAGTGGGTCTTTGGTAAATGACCCCTTTCTGGGCCCCAGTGTCCTTTTTG
Source organism: Eulemur rufifrons (assembly GCF_041146395.1). Lineage (NCBI taxonomy): Eukaryota > Metazoa > Chordata > Mammalia > Primates > Lemuridae > Eulemur > Eulemur rufifrons. The sequence continues at coordinate 44,728,318 of NC_090989.1, forward strand.
TACTAATATCACTTGAAGCTCTAAAATTTTATGATTCATAATGCTACTGGAAGAAGAATTATGTAACAACAAAATATGGTTGTCATAGATCCACCGAATTAGCATTTTGCGGGGGGAATCCGTGTATCGTACACCTGCAGCCTAGGCAATGTACAAAAAGCAGAGATAGCGGGAAATGCAGATGGCAAAGAAAAAGGAGGAAGGCTAAATGAATTCTGATTAGAAAATACACAGCAACACAGTCCTCGCTGTTTCAAAGATGAACAGTTATCACAGAGAAGGTAGAATTATGGAAGAAAACATTTTCTTGGTTTCCTCTAATTGTCACTTATTAGTGTAAAGATATACATATGGATTTGGAGCACCTCAAAAAATCTTCTCAAAAGGTTACCTTTATTGCAAATAAGAAACTAATATGATCAATTAATTTGATTATTAATAAATTAAAAAACGGGAGCCTTTTTATTAATAAACTAAAAAAAGAGTTCTTTTTCCTACTCATCACATCCTTCATATTTATTATGAGGCCATCATAGTAGTGTCAAGTTAATTGGTTTGCAAATTGTTTCTGATTTAACAAGATGTGCTAAGTGAAAACATTAGTATAAGTTAACCAAAAATATATGCTGTGTTAACTTAAAAACGTCTTTTCATATTAGTTTGTGATGTGATGAAGATCTCATTGAATCATCACATCATGTCGCATCCATCATAGATTGAATAGAAAATCAAGGCTCTCCAAGAAGTTTGTAAAAGGGACTGTTTCCCTATTTATTGGAAATAACTTAAAATTCAAGCATGATTAAGCCCAGGTCTACAAACATTTACTGACTGACTGTTGCAAGCCAGACACCCTGCTGGATGCCAGGGATATCAATATAAGTAAACACAATTTTTGTTATGAATAACCTAAGTCCAGATTAAATCTACTATCATGAAGAAGCTTAAAGTATTATTCCTAGAATAGTAACATCATTGCTATCTATATAAATATTAGTTGTCAAGGGAAATAATCCAATAAATTAAGGGGGGGTGATAATAGCAAATACACGCCACTTAATTTGGCATGATATGATATTGCATTATATAGTACTAAATTCTTGGCCAGGCGCGGTGGCTGGCCTGGTGCGGTGGCTCACGCCTCTAATCCTAGCACTCCAGGAGGCTGAGGCGGGAGGATGGCTCAAGGTCAGGAGTTCGAAATTCTCCAAGTAACTGTGAGAATAAAAACTAAATTATAAACAGTTTTCTGAAACTGGACTATTTAAATGATTATGCACTTTATATACTCAAGTAAGAAATGGACAAGAGAATGTATCTAACAAGTGAATAATTACACTATCTGACTGATAAGATTAATGAGAAATAATTTCGTTTGCTTCGTGTTCTTTGCCATTTATTCTGGCACTTATCAGCAGAGCATTATGAACAGAAGGCTTCGTATCCAGGGATATCTTTTTGCTGGGTTATATGCATGTATATGAATCCCCACCTGATACGGTGGTTGATAAGGAAGAAGACAAAGTAATATAATTATAAGTCCAGAGACCACAACCCAATCCGGGTGGCTATATTCTTACTAAATCTTCAGCCCACCTGTGAAGCAGAGGCTGCAAGCCACAGCAGATAGTAATGGATTCACTTGAGCAGATGTTTCAGCGGACAAAACCTTACTCTCTCCTCATCTTCAGCATCTGATCCGGTTCTGGGCATATCTCAGGAATGGGAATATAGAATAAGTAGAGCTCAGAAATCTAAATTAATCCCAAAATTTTGTGACATCCAAGCTAAAAGACTTCCACAAAGTTCAAATTTTGAGGGAATTTTTACTTTTTAAAAAAATTAGCCAAAATAATAACACAGCATAACATAAAATGTTAGCTAATTTATGTAAACTAGAACAGGGATTCTAAACTTTGGTTTGTATAAAAATCACCTTGGATTCCTGCTAGATAAAAGGTCCCAGACTTCATCCTTAGTGATTTTTGATTCAGTAGATCTAGGACAAGGTTTAGGCATCTACAGTTCAGCAGATGCCCCAGGTGACTCTAATGTGGATAATGTGATCTGGTATCGACAGGTTCAAAGAAAAGGCTTTAAGAGTCCAGAAAGAACTTTAGTTGGGTAATTGGTAGGTAGAGGCTAGTAGAGAGATACCGGATGGACTCTGCCTTTAAGGTCCAGCCTATCAGCTCAGGGGGTCAGATACCAAGACAACTAACAATGTGCAATGAGATAAGAAGTACTTTACAAGCAGTATTTTTAAAGTTCTTGGGGAATACAAAGGAGGAAGCAGTTATTTCTGTTAGGGAGGAAAATTAAGCGTTTTTTTCTGAAAGGACAATTCTTAAGAGGTAACACATATGCTATAATTCAGTTACTAATATTTACATCTTATTCTTTATTTTGTCATCACCCTGTTTTTACTGTCTTTCCATATGCTTATGGAGCCCAGTGTTGCTTATGGAACCCACTGTTGCTTTTGAGTTTTGATCTAGGTACAGGTGGTTATTTTATTGTCAGTATCTTAATGTTTACTTCAAAGAGCATTCAAAGTCCTAAAAATGACCATTGCACCCAATTTATTTAGAACTATGACCTTCTCCACTTTAGCTAACTTTATTGTGGGCTCTGTCTCATACTAGCATTGTAGTCATTGTACTATGTGTTCCTCTTTTGGCTTAACACATTTAATTTGTTTTCTAATTTGGGTCCCAAGATACTGTTGATCCATGATGAATATTTTCATATTGTGGCATTCTACCACTAAATATCATATTTCAAAGTGGCCATGTATGATAAAGGAAACTACTTTGTCTATAGATGCTTCAGTAGTTTCCTAAGGAAATCAGATTTATTTGAGATAGTTTACATCAGCAGGCCAGCAACTTTTGAAACTTCAAAGAAAATTTAAGATCTACAGAATCCATGTACGGTCAAATGTTTCCCTTTAAAGTATGAGCATGAACTCATTTCCATTTTATAATACTTCTATGTTGAATTCTTGAGACATATCTAAGAATTAAAAAAAAAACTTAGACCCAGAATCAACCTTATTTTCTCAAATGCCAAAAGAACTTCTGTTGCAGAGTACAAAATTCTAATATTAAAATTAAAGTACAATTACAAATAAAGAATACATACGATTAGTACTTTAAGACACATACACATACATGCAATACATACACATATGGATGACATGTTTAAATATTCCATTTAATCCTTTTCAAGTAAATATTGTCCTACTTCAAATTATTTGACAAAATGAATTATTCTGTTAAATAATAAGGCTCACCCAGTGGGAAAGATTTCTGTCCCAGAAATGTCAAAACTGTTAATTAGTTTCTCTGATCTGCAATCTATATTTAGTGAAGGATATGCCCCTGTGAAATTAAGTGACTAGCACGGAGCAGTCAGGGACACAGGAGAAGGCAGGCGCAGGCCCATAAATCAACTCCTAAGTGACTTCCTGAGACTGTGCCAGGTCAGAAGAGCGTTCGTCCTTCCCTGACTTCAACTCACATACGTGTCTGAGATTGAGGTGACATTAGACCACATCAGGAGGAAGAAAGGAGCGAGTACGATAGGCAGGATCATTCTTTTCAATAAACTAATTACTGAGGAAATTAAAGTTCAGCAGAAAGGACTTCAAATGTTTAACGATTATATTTTCATCTACAGGAATACATTTTTCTATGTAATAGTAATATCAACCTGAAACTGGAATTTCAAAAAGTACATGAGATGGAAGGAAGGAGAGAAGGAAAGAAGGAACATGCAAGAGAGCCTTAAGCCACTTTGGCCAGTAAAGAATTGAAATAAATGGAGTCATTTTCAAAATTTATTATATTTTACCATGGTCTTCATAATATAGAAGAAAACATCTGAAAGAAAAATGTGATAGAATTCTTTCTGTTTTAGCCTATTTCCCAAGTGTTTTGACTACACCAAAAATCTTCCTTTTGTAGTGCCTATGCTGGTATGTCTGTTGCCACGTCAGTAATTCCAAAAGTGAAGTTCGTTGATATATGGAGGTACTTAACAAAAAGCCATGGCTCAAAAGCTAAAATGTCATTGCTACAAAGGTGCAATATAATGAAGAGAAGATCAGAGGGGATCCAGAGTCTGAAGAAGGATAGCTGTTTGAGGCTTAGTAGAGCGAAAATCTCCTAATCAAGGATGTTAACTAGAAGAAAAGGGAGCTTCATGGGTTGAATTACTATAGCAGGCAAAAGGGTAAAAATAACAGAGTTTGTGATTTTTTTAAATCTGTGCTTATGAGCTACATAACAACAATGCCTGCAGTTAGAGCCTAATGAATTCATTCCTGCTCATTATATTGGATAACAAAAACAAGAATTTTCTGAACAAATCTAATAAACTAACATTTCCAAGGCACCAACTATGTGCAAGATTCTATGCTAGTTGTAGTAGAAAATTTAAAACAACAATAATTTAAAGATGTGGTCCCAGCCTTTGGGGGATTTTTATTAATGAAAACTTACTGAACCAGACAGGGTCAATTAGATATGAAACGAAAGAGCCAAATAAATGACGAGGATCTCGTGCCCTAATTGGAAATCATGCTGTTTGCCCTAGTTGTAGACTGGTATGACTTGGGAAAGTGTCAATTCGCTCTTTACACAATTAAAGACTAATTTTCTTCATATTTCACCAATGAAGTAAATAAAAAGAGTATCTTCATCATCATCATCACCTTACAATTCTAAAAGTCAAACAGTATGCTATATATGAAACAGAAGGCTTGATCAAATAAAATCTCAGTGTCAGAAAAGCAGAGGAGGTCTTTAAAGGAGGTGAGAAAAACAAGTTAATTCATGTCTTAATTTCTGGACTTAAATAAACAAATCGAACATCTTGAAGAAAGAAGTCAAAAAGCACCTCAGTTTCATGGGCAAATGCAGAAAAAGAAAACCACAACCACAACCAACCAACACTAATCAGGGTGGTGTTCCTTGTGGTCCCTTTCTGAGGATTGGTAGAAACTGCATTTTTTAATCTCTGTTTTCATGCTTGTCCGAAATCTTTAAAGAGAGAAGGAGAGAGAGAGAGAGAAGAGCACTGCATAAAAGAAGCTCCCCTGAGATTTCTAAAATTCCTACAAAAACGTCATAGGTAAGGAAACTTACCTGATTTGGCATCTGATCTTTAGTGATGGACTCAGAAGCAACCTCAGTTTACTTGGATTATTACTATTCTACAAGCCCAAACCCTGACATCAGGGAGACCGGCTCCCATGTTCGTTATACCTCTGTCTTCCTTCCCATCTTTTACACAGCCGTATTCCTGACTGGAGTGTTGGGGAACCTCGTCCTCATGTGTGCGCTACATTTCAAACAAGGCAGCCGAAGATTGATCGACATCTTTATCATCAACTTGGCTGCCTCCGACTTCATTTTCCTTGTCACGTTGCCCCTCTGGGTGGATAAAGAAGCATCTTTAGGACTGTGGAGGACGGGCTCTTTCCTGTGCAAAGGCAGCTCCTACATAATCTCAGTCAACATGCACAGCAGTGTCTTCTTGCTCACTTGCATGAGTGTGGACCGCTACCTGGCCATCGTGTGCCCAGCCATATCCAGGAAATTCAGAAGGAAAGACTGTGCATATGGAATCTGTGCCAGCATCTGGTTTATCTCCGGCATCCTGGGGTTGCCCACCCTTCTGTCCAGGGAGCTCACGCTGATTGACGAGAAACCATACTGTGCAGAGAAGAAAGCAACTTCAGTTAAACTGACTTATGCCCTGGCGGCCTTGATTTTCACCTTTTTTGTCCCCTTGCTGAGCATTGTGACCTGCTACTGTTGCATCGCAAGGAAGCTGTGTGCCCATTATCAGCAGTCTGGAAAGCATAACAAAAAGCTGAAGAAATCCATAAAGATCATCTTTATTGTCGTGGCAGCCTTTGTCATCTCCTGGCTGCCCTTTAACACTTTCAAGCTCCTGGCCATTGTCTCTGGGTTGCAGCAAGAACTCTGTTTGTCCCCAGCCATTCTTCAGCTGGGCATGGAGGTGAGTGGGCCCTTGGCATTTGCCAACAGCTGTGTCAACCCTTTCATTTACTATGTCTTTGACAGCTACATCCGCCGGGCCATAGTGCACTGCTTGTGCCCTTGGCTGAAGAACTATGACTTTGGGAGCAGCATCGAGACATCAGATAGTCACCTCACTAAGGCTCTCTCCACCTTCATTCATGCAGAGGATTTTGCCAGGAGGAGAAAGAGGTCTGTGTCGCTCTAAAATGAACTGTGACATTTCAAGCTCTGTTGGTGGGTTAGGGAGTTAAATTTTGTCAGCAGCAAAGAAAGAAGAGAAGTATTAATGATAGAATTCATATTGCTTCATAAATACAGGGAAGATTAATTTTTAAAGAGAGGGCCGAAATGTCCCTGTGTTGTGGATATAATTAGGCCGTGTGCTGAAAAATAGCTGAGAAGCCTTATTTGACCCTTGCCAATGAAGACTACCAGGCAAAATACAATTTCCATCTGTCCTTGAACTCTTAGACAAAGGCTTCTGCTTGAACCATTTCCTTTCTTCATGATTGTTAATGTACATTCAGGCCTCTCCTCTCTCAAGAATCACGGTAACTTCATCTTCCCTATTGGGCTCCAAATTAGACTATATTTAAAAAATTCTGCCCACTTTCATCTAGTAAGAAATATAGTGACAATTTAGGTAACAAAAGTATCATACACCTGCATTCTGTCATTAATTGTTCCTGAGTTACTAAGCTACATTCTGGCCTCAATTTTTATAGCTTTTATGTAGTGATTCTTCATCATCTTCCAACACTGTCATCCTATGTCTACTCACAATGACTTTGGGCTGGCTAAAAGCTCATGGGGATAAAATCATTTTATGTTGTGTTTATGATTTGGGACTGACTTTATCACTGGACCTTCTAGTATTTTAACACATAAGCACAGGGCAAGACTTGACCTTTGCCTTATAAGATATATTGGTAGAAATGTATCTCATTATAATAGTGTAGCAACTGCTTTTTAATAGAGTTTTACTATGCTCTTTTGTTTTCATTGCCTTTCTAAATTAGGATTTAACTTTGCTTTAATTACATGTTTTTAATTACCCAGTTATCTAGTTATCAAATAAAAATGTTGCTACAAATATAATTGAAGCTCATCAAATGCTTAGCTCCACCTCAATGCAGATTATCTTTTGTATTTTAATTAAAATGTTAGTGCTTCACATTCCCTATAGCATCATTTGCTTGGTGCATGTCATTTAGATGTGAGATCTAGTAATACAGGGAGACAGGATTCCCTGTATTAAGCCAAAGTGAAAAATCTATAACAAAGATGTTACTAGCATTTTATATATTTTTCCAAATTCAGAAACTTTCCTGAATTCCTATACCTAATAAATATTTATCGAGTCAATTTGTACCTATATTCCTTTCAAAGACTTTGAAGTGAAAAACATGTGAATAGTGGCAACCACAAAAGGTTTTGCAACAGCAAACATGCTGTATTGTAAACATCTTTTGATTCAAGAGAAAGTGGATTATGTGTTTTTATTTCTGCTGTTGACCCAAATGAACTACCATTTTACTTCTAAATATTAGGATTGAAAATCAGAAAAAGCTTAGAATCTTTTCAGAGACTAGGTAGTTTAATATCATCCCATGTATCTTTCACATTAACAGAAATCTCAAATATTGGACATCTCATATTATCACCTTTTTAGAAGTTGAAAACACAGTTTTTTGGTTTTATTAATTGATTAATTTATTAATTTCTCTTAAACTTTTATTAAATAAAATATAATTTCTTTACATGACATTCTATAAGTATTAATTTCTAACAATACATTACTATCAATTAGTATTAATACTCTACTAATCTTTTAATAAGTTATGGTTATAGAAAAAAAGACTGTGTAAATTATAACAAATAAATCTTATTGGAAAACTTTAAAACTGCACTCAAAGAATTGAATGTATCTCCAAAGGTTAAACAAAAACAAAATACAGAAGGTAGAGGGCACGTTTTTCTTCAAAACAAATCGACAAGAGCACTATTTCTGATCATGAAAGTTATTGCCTTTGAGAAATACTGCCTTTAAAATATAGCTGAATCAATCAGCTAAGGTTTTATTGAGAAATGAGAAAATCTGGGTTTTTAGTTTTAACTTCATCCTTAATATTGGGACACTAAGAATGTCATTTTATAATCTTTCAGACCTAATTGTACTTGGTAATATCTATGTCTATAGATAGAATTCTCAAAGATATTATAAGACTAAATAAATAAAATGTTTTTTAAAATACTGAGTAAAAAGTTACTACATAAAGCGATTGGATTTCTATTAATTATTGAATGCTGCTTAAAAATTTCCAAACTAGCATATCAAATAATAGTCGCTGTCATTTAAATTATAAAGGATACTTCTTACTTCCAGTTCATCCTTTTAGTTTTTGCTGGAAATATTTAAAATAAGGCCAAATGAAAAAATATATTGTTGAACTTCTTAATACTTTAGATATGATAATTGTAATTGTATGCCTTAAGAAAATCTTCGTATATTTTATATTCATAATGTACCAACTGTGGAAGGAAACATAGGCACAATTTTACAGATAGTATAACTCTGACAGAAAAAGTTCAAAGCTTGATTAAGTTGGCATGTTATTTTGCTGTATAAGGATTCCTCTAATATGAAATGTAATTTACATTATGATAGCATTAAAAAGTTTTTTATAAGTTAGTTTTGTGTCATTTTGCATATTTTTAAAACCATATTTCCCCATTTTTAATATGGAAATACTTATATACATATGTAGACACAACTACATGTAAAAACAGACATATATTTATAATTTTTCAAGATTTTTATTTCTCAATTAAATTACCCTGAGGGCTAGTTTGTGGTAATTTAATGTCATTAAAGAACAAATCAACACATATTGCAAAGTGTTTCCAGAAAATTAACCTGACGTCCATGAAGTCAACATAATCATGACTTGCAGGACTTGCATCCAACATTAGAAAAATAAAATAAAAGGTAATAATCTGGAGTAAATGTATGAGGAAATCACTACAGATTAACATTATTTGTTGTCATTTGCTTATGCAGTCCAAAGCTCCTGTCAGGACTTTACTGACAAATATAAATGAATAGCCATCTCCCAAGCATTTCTCAAGTAATTTTTCTTGAATTTACCCCAGAAAAGCTCTCCATTTAACGCCAAAGTGTTATCTGATAGCTTATATTTAATTTTAAAACAAATATACTCACAGTACACATAGTTGCAAACACACATTTACTCCACTTGGGCCATATGGAAAGATTAAAACTAACCTGATATTCCTGGGAGTCCTTTCCTCTGTCCACTCTAACAAGGCAAAATGACTTCTGTGGTGAATGTAAGTTATAACGATGGTCTTAAAAGGAAGCTATGTGCGTGACTGAGAATAGACTATTACTAGGGGTCACAAGTTAAATTTTAAATAGATGCAGAAATGCACAGTATGATGGTAAGGTTGGAAGAAATCTTCCTGTATGATTCAACTTGACTCCTCAAATCACTCTCTATTCTCCCTAGTGATCTCAAAAGTGAGAAATGACTTGTCAACTGTGTGTGACACAGAGAACCATAAGGCTGGGTTTTCCTACAGAGCTCATTCACAAAAGTCAAGCAATGCTAAAAGAATTGCAAATTCATTTTTCAAACCAGACCACTGGTGTAACCTGCTAGCAAGAGAATAGCTCTAGCCACATTAGAGGCAGAGGTGCCACCAGGAGGAAAAACAAGAGGGTCATTCCAACTGCCAAAATATTTGCAAATGGTTAGTGGCTACTGCAAGTTCCCTTTTGCTTTCCACATAGGTTGGTGTGGATTGGATTTACCCCTGTAAATACCTGGTCTTATTTAAAGTTATTTTCTTTGAGCCAGCATTCTTTGTTTTTATCGATTTCAGGAATAAACAATTATAACTAGACTTTAATGTAGTGTACAGGAAAAAACAATTGTACTGGTTACCTGATTTTGTTAATACATTGTAGATATATTAATAAAAATTCACCCTAGAATGAGTTGCACTCATCAGTTCTTGTTTTCTTTGTCGTTTCTTTAATAAAGCTATATTTCCTAAATGTATTTGATAAGTGGAAATTTAAGATAAGATAAACCTACAGCAATAAAAACAAAACTCAAAACAAACCAACAAAAAGGTCTACTTTAAATATTCAAAATACCAATCTATAAATAAAGGTTCTTCTGACAGGTTAAATTTCAGTGAAATGTTAACTCACATAAAATGTCCATTTATTAATCTAAAAGTGGGAGGAAGTATTCTGTTACTTGGCAGACATTAGTAAACTAAAAAAATCTTGGTTTATATACATGAGTACCAAGTTTCTAAGATGCAAAGGCAAGCAGTACATCTAAAGGATTTATGATATAATGTTCATATAATTTTATAAATCTCTGCAAACCTAGTAAAGGATATCATCAGCCTGGCATTATTCAATGATTTTCTTATTTGCTAATTAAAGAAATATAGTAACTAACTAGTTTTCTCTCACTCCTGCGTTAATGAGAGTTAGGCATTATCTGTGAGTACCTCATATATGTCAACATGCATGTCAACATTTACAGGAAATTTAACATTTTTATTTGCTGGGTACTATCAATTCTGATTAGAAAGGTTTCATTTTCATGTTACTATTAATTCAAAATGAAATATAAAAAGTTCTTGTTGCTGGTACATTTATGATAGGTACTCCATAAATGCAATCCCATTTGCTCTCGCTTACATACAAAGCCAAAGATATAAAATATTCTTGTGATATTTGTAGATCAAATAAAATTTTATGCATCAAAAATTATATACAACTAGAGACTCTATTTTTAATTTCTTAAAAAAACTTTTGTGGCAAAGTCTTCAGCAAGCAACCCAGCTCTTTTCCTTACTGAGTGTAGATGCTTTGTATTTAACACCTGTCCATTGTAAAAGCTTCACAAATCCCTAAATTTGCTAACTCCAGCATAGCATATAATCTGCTCCACACAAATGTAGTAAAGTGTAATGTTTTCAGAGCTACTGCATGATATATAGAAAACAAAGCTGAAATGAGATGCCAATCATAAGTGTTTGATCTGACTCACTAGTTAAGTGATTCATTATTTCTCATCCCATCATAGATCAGTGGTTTATATGTATGCTTTTTATGCCATAAACCTGTTGAGTTCTTTGAAAACAGTCAGGATCTCAAACATCAAATTGTAAATGCAGAGTGTGTTGTACATAATGCACTATGACAGCCATAAAAATTCATTAAATCTCTTTATTGTAACTGGTGAATTCTAAGCAGACAGTGCAGTCCTACACTCAAAAAACCTCTTTCATTTTCTTATACACACATACACATAAATACACAAACTGTGTACAATTAAGCTGATAAGCATCTATTGAATTGTGTTGCTAATAATCAGACTAAAGTACTTGAGTTTAATATGGCTATGTTATATCCGCCTGGTAAAAAATGCAAAAAATGATAAAAATAAGGAAAAGAAAAAAACATAGCAAAGAGAAAACACAAAATAAAATGGCAAATATAAGTATAAATACATCAACAATTATAAAAAACATATAAATGAATTAAAATTTCCTATTAAAAGTTTGAATAGCCTGTTCCACAATCATCTAATAGATGTAAATATATATAGTTATGTATGTATAGCACTTTATTAGACTTTGTAGGGTTTAAAGAGGTAGAAATAGAATTTGTTTTTTCATGGAGTTTATAATCCACATAGTTACTTATTTTTTGAATCAAAGAATGAAGTATTGACACCCAAGAACAGCTTTATATATTAAAAATAAAATTACAAGTCAAATAACTTTCTTTGGTCTTTCCCAATTCTTAGTGTATATACAAGTCACTTCATGTAACTGCCATTTTGATATGGTTATTTCCTAAACACTGTTATATTTCCTTAAAGAAGTATCCACATTAACATCCCCAAATGAACATGTTGTCATTGTCCTTAAAGATTTTTTAACTTAAGATATTATTTTAAACACAAGAACACATCTTGAACAGTATTAGGTTTAAATTTATTTTCAAAGGACAAATTAAAAAAGACATGCAAAGCAAAGTAGATAACTCTACACAAACAGTGATTTAATGAGATGCCCTCTCATTTACCCTCAGTTTATAGCAAAAGCAAAACTGACAACTCAAGTGGAGAAGTGGTAAATGAGAAACGAAACTTGGCCTGTGGCTTCTTGTCTAAAGCAAAAATACAGATTCAGAGGATTTGAAGGTAGATGGAAACAGCTACTTTATTTCTAATGAAAAAGATGTTTATACAATATCAACATACTCTTGAATCTCAATAAAAATAGTGTAAATATTAGAAAATTAGTAATGAATTGAAAAAAGTCAATGCAGAATTGCATAACTTACACAGTCCTTAAGATTTCAAATAAGAATAATTTTTTTTCCTTCTTTTTTTTTTTTAGAGACAGGATCTCACTCTGTTGTCCAGACCAGAGTAGTGGCACCATTATATCTCATTGTAACCTCAAACTCCTGGGCTCAAGCGATCCTCCCACCTTAGCTTCCCAAGTAGCTGGGACTATAGACACACACTTGGCTATTGTTTTTTTAATTTCTGTAGAGATGTGATCTTGCTGTGTTGCCCAGGCTAGTTTCAAACACCTGGCATAAAATAATCCAATTCTCCTGCCTTGGCCTTTCAAAATGCTGAGATAACAGGCATGAGCCACCACACTCAGCCTTCATTTCTACAATTCAAAAAATACTGCCCGCCAGGCACGGTGGCTCACGCCTGTAATCCTAGCACTCTGGGAGGCCAAAGCAGGGGGATCGCTCGAGGTCAGGAGTTCAAGACCAAGAGCAAGAGCTCGTCTCTACTAAAAAATTGAAAGAAATTATCTGGACAACTAAAAAAAATATATAGAAAAAATTAGCCAGACATGGTGGCACATGCCTGTAGTCCCAGCTACTCGGGAGGCTGAGGCAGAAGGATTGCTTAAGCCCAGGAGTTTGAGGTTGCTGTGAGCTAGGCTGACGCCACGGTACTCTAGCCCTGGGCAACAAAGCAAGACTCTGTCTCAAAAAAGAATTAAAAAAAATTCTGCCAATAAACTTATGAAAATATTTAGCATGATAAATACTCAAAGATAAGAAAATATAATTTTTACCTATTAAACTGGCAAAGTTTTAAATACTAAAGTTGACCAGGATTGGAGCTGCAGGTATAAAAAAAAGCTTATTGAATATAATATAAAGCTTAATTTGATTAAGCTTTTCAGAGGAAATCGAGAAATCTATATCAAAAACAATTCTACTTCTAAGATTTTACCCTAGAAAATAATTATGGCCATATGCAAAGATATATATACATGCCTTTTTATTACAGAATTATTCATAAAAGTAGAAAAATTAAAGCAACCTAAATGTCCAGAATTGACTGAATAAATTAAGTACACCCTTACAATGAAATACTATGTAGCCTTAAAAAATACTGTAGTGTATACTGAAATGGAAAAAACTTCATAATAAATTAAATGAAATTAAGTGAAAAAAGCAGACCACAAAGCAATATCTATGATATGGTCATATGTTTGTGATTATTTTATTTACAGAAAAATGCAAAAATATTAGAACCCTATACAGCAAATTTTAACTTTGTTCATCACTAGGTAGTGAAGTTATAGGTGATTTTTATTTTTATTTTTATTATTGCTTGCATTTTCAAAAAAGAATATGCATTCATTTGTAGTAAGAAAAGAAAGCTAAAATTCAGTTCAGTTTTTTTTTTTTAATGACACACACAAGGTAAAAATAGTAGCTAAACTAAATTTATTGCAAATCATCAATTCTGAATTATAGGTCCTCCAGTTATTCATTTTACTGTGCGTCTTGTCTGTGAGTAAAATCTCTACATTGGCCTTAAGACTTTCCCTAATAATCTTTTCTTTCTAAGAAGGCCCTCTATTACCTTTACAAATATTTGATTCCTTAAAAGCAACAGTTTGAGGACTGCTATGCATTTAAAATTTGAAAATGATGATAACCATTCAAGCATGCAGGCAGAGCCCTTAATTCCGCATGCCCTCTCTTAACACAGCAATTACTGCATCTTGTGTATTGAATAATCTGGTGCCATATCTGTCTACCAGCTAGGGAGAGAGCTTCCTCCACCCTGGGGAACAGGGGAAGCCATGTCTTCATTTTGGAAATCTATATCCTTTCCTTGTTTCTTCTATATCAGGCACTCATGATTGTTGAACTAAACTGAACATGCTATGTTCGCACTCATATCTGGGAGCTAAATATTAAAACAATTGATCTCATGGAGACAGAGAATAGAATGATGGTTTTCAGAGGCTGGGAAGGGTATCAGGGGGATAAAGTGGGGATGGTTAATGGTTACAAAGAAATAAATAGAATGAAAAATATTTGTTAACATAACAAAGTGACTATAATCAGCAAGTTAAGATATACTTTAAAATAACTAAAGGACTGGAATTGGAATGTTCCTCATATAAAGAAATGATAAATGCTTGAAGCGATGGATCCCCAATTACTCTGATTGATTAATACACATTGTATGACTATATCAAAACATCATATGTATCCTATAAACATATATAACTATTTGTACTCATAATAATTAAAAATAAAAAATTAAATTAAAAACTCTAACACTCTTTAAAAAAACTGAACATACTGGAAATATCTCCCCATCAGATAAAAGTAAAAGAAAAAATTTTTACAAATGTTAAATATTATACTGTATATTTCTATTTATTTTGCTTAAATTTCTTTTGCATCTAATATGTTGTAACTGCGAGGAACAAAGACTCTACTTCAGTCACAGCTCATTAGGAACAATCTTGCCACTCTCCTTTAACTTTTTAGATCATTCTAATTGTATTCTGATTAGAGAAGTAAATGATGCAGTAATTTTTACTTGACTTCCATTCAGTCTTTTCACGGTGTGACATTGATTTCCTATTTAAATGAAGTCCTTTCTGAACGTAAAGCCAATTTGGCTTGTAACCAAAAACAGTAATTCCCAATCACTGTGTGACAGTCAAGAATTTCTTCATCGATTGCCAGGGTATTAAAAATTGATCCATAAATTCCAAGTTTATATTCCACATTAGAAAATAAGTAACCTACATGACTACGCAGTTTTGAGAGGGAGTCAGAGTATTACGGAGTCAAATAATTTATTGGAAGATTAAACTCCATAAAGGCTGTTGCTGTGGTTTGAATATCCCCACCAAAATTCATGTTGAAATGGTATAGTGAACACTGGAGACTCAGGGTGAGGGGAGGGTGAAAGGGTACAAGGGATGAAAAATTACCTATTGGGTACAAAGGACACTATTCGGGTGATGGGTACACTAAAAGCCCAGAGAGCACCACTATGCAATTCATCCATGTAACAAAAACCATTACCTCCTAAATCTGTTAAAATAAAATTGTAAAAACTCATGTTGAAGTTTAATTGCACAGATTCTTCTCAAAAGAAGATAGACAAATGGCCAACAAACATATGAAAAAATGTTCAATATCACTAATTACTAGGGAAATGCAAATTAAAACCAGAATAAGATATCACCTTACCCCTGTCAGAATTGCCATTATTTTGACTGATGAATGAGTGGAGGGGAAAAAAAAAGAATCACCATTATTAAGAAGTCAAAACCAATAGATGTTGGTGCAGTTGCAGTGAAAAGGGAATGCCTATACACTACTGGTGAGAATGTAAACTAGTACAACTGCTGTGGAAAACAGTATGGAGATTCCTCAAAGAACTAAAAGTAAACCTACTATTTGATCCAGCAATCCCACTACTGGCTATCTACCCAAAGGAAAAGAAATCATTAAATCAAAAAACACCTACACCTGAATGTTTATTGCAGCACAATTCACAATTGAAAAGATATGGAATCAACCTAATATACACACACACCATGGAGTACTACTCAACCATAAAATGGAATGAAATAATGTCTTTTGCAGCAACTTGGATGGAACTGGAGACCATTATCTAAGTGAAATATCTCAGGAATGGAAAAATATATATCGCATGTTTTCACTTATAAATGGTAGTTAAACAAAGGATATATGTGGTCATAAAGAGCTGTAGTAGACACTGGAAACTAAAAAGGGGGGAGATGGGAGGTTGTGTGAGGAATGAAAATCTACCAGTCAGCTACAATGTATACTGTTCTGGTGATCGGTATACTGAAAGCCCTGACTCTAGCATGATGCAATGCATCCATGTAACAAAAAAATACTTGCTCTCTCTAAATTTTTTGAAATTAAAAAAAAGATAGATAATTGCCACTGTGACAGTATTGAGAATTGAGATCTTTAGGAGATGATGGGGTCATGCAGGCTCTACTTTAATAGTGGATGAATGCCATCATAGTGGGAGTGGCTTAGTTATCATTGGAGTGGGTTAGTTATCAAGGGAATTTGGCCCCCTTTTTCTCTCTTGCCATTCTGCTTTCCATTCTTCCACCACGGGATGCCCCTTACCAGATACCAGTGCCATGCTCTTGGACTTCCCAGTCTCCAGAACCATAAGCCAAATAAACTTTTCTTTATAAATTACCCAGTCTGTATTATTTTCTTATAGCAGCAAACCAACTAAGACAGCTGTGAAAACATTATACCAGCTAATATTCTCTTGCTGGTACTTCCTAAAAGGAGCTGAGCTAACTCAACTATCATGGTATAAAACATAAAAATAATTAATTTATAATATTTATTATGATATAGCTACTACCACTGGGAGGATAGGATAGCATTGTGGTTAACGAACACTAGCAGACCTGAATTTGCCATTTATTAGCTATGGAAGATGAGCAAGTTTCTAACTTTCCTGAGCCTAGTTTCTCTCTATAAAATGGGGACAATTATACTTGCCTTAGAACATAGTGAGACCTCTAATTAATTAAGATGAGAATGTAAGGAATTTGGCATAGTATCTGTTACATACTAAAAGCTTCATAAATGAGTATTGAAAAACACCCTATTTTATGGATGAAGAAAATAGGAACCAAAACAATTATATTTCATATAATTATTACTGGACTGAACCAAAAATGAAACCCTGATTTCAATAAAGCCCAGGCTCATATGATAGCAAATCTCATGCTCTTTCCATGTCATCATTTTTTTCTCTGATTCCTAGATTTCTCTCTCCCTCTCTCTCTCTCTCTCTCCCTTTGCCTAATTATAATAATTTCAAGCTCAAACTATTTTTAATTTTTTAATGCAAATATCTCAAATAACCAAACCCTTTGCCTATTCATACTAATATAAAAAAGATGCTTGTGGGAGGAGAAAGTCCATTTTATTGAAAATATAACTTTAAAAAAATGTTTTTGTAACATGTTTCTCAGTTATATAATCTCTGATGACCTATCACAAATGGCATCTTCTACCCCTTCTGATGGCCATTGTAAGTCTTTAGTCAGTTCAAATATATGTAGCATGCAGAAAGTTAACAGTTAGCTATTTTACTCACACTAACACCCAAATCTACAGCATAGCACCTATGTTATGACACCGATGACACCAACCTTCACTGGAAAACATTTTTTTAAAGAGTAGATATGTACTAGGTCTTATAGTCTCATTTTCTCAATCTCTCAAAATTTTTCTGGTCACAGATTTCTTAGATACCTATGGCAAAAAGAAAAAGTAAATCTAATCCCAAGGCTTACAGTCCAGAATTCGTGTCTATGGAATATGCAACCTAA
This sequence comes from Eulemur rufifrons, assembly GCF_041146395.1. Lineage (NCBI taxonomy): Eukaryota > Metazoa > Chordata > Mammalia > Primates > Lemuridae > Eulemur > Eulemur rufifrons. The sequence goes on from NC_090989.1 coordinate 44,746,119, forward strand.
ACTGGCACCAGGAGTTTAAACTTTTACCATCTTTCTCATTAGATGCTATTTGTTAAATCAAGGAGCTTCACTGGGCCATGTGCAGAAGAACTTCAGTAGCTTCAGTAGACAGTGTGTTGTCTTTCAGAAACTTCGTTTATACTTTTTGGAAGGCACATTTGTATAAATCATTTCCTGATTTTAACGGCAACTTCCAAATGTAGTTTTAAGAAACAAGGTTTTCTTTAAGTAGGAACATTGTAAACTGCCCCAAACATAAAACCTTATTGTTTAAATAAGAAACAATATTTTCCATGCAGCAATTGGAAGAGAAGGAGTTAAGGGAGTAATGAAGTAAAATGATAAGTTAGTAATCACTGATACACAATCAAGGAGAAAAATTAAACATAATTTTTAATAAGAGAGCACTCTATTAGAGTGTTAAAACTATTATTTATTTTTAACATTAAGGAATAATTACCTCAGCTTACTTTACTTAGAGAATATATTAAAATGTTAACAATGGCTGTTTTAGAACCAAGAACAAATTTGTGTTTAACCTTCGTTTGTTTTTCTTTATATTTTTCTGAATATTTTACATTTTCTAGAATGAATATATACCTCCTTTTTAAACTTTAAAATGAAGGATGCTGAAATAAATATCACATGTGTCACATAAAACAAATAATACTTCAGTACAAGTTTTGCCTCTTCCTCCAAAGTCAAAATAGGAATTTTTTAAAATGTCATGCTCAATTTTAAATTTAACATCCATGACTTTGAGATCATTTAAGTTCAGGATGAGTCATATAAAATTAAAGCTCAATCAAATAATATTTTCTTATATCAAACACAGCAAATCATTGTTTGATTCAAAGGTTCCAATTTACTTTTATTAAATTGACTTGCCTATTAAAGGTCATTCTAATCTGTGCACATAGACACAGTTTTTATTTTATTTTTAAATATTTCAACTTTTCAATTAAATATAAATTAGAATTGATTGGAAGAATCATAGTTTACTGTGAGTTTTACTTCTTATTTCAAATGATCTATTCTAAAATATTTGTAAAGAACATGATATTTCTAAAACAGTACAAATATTGCAAAGTAAAAAATTTCAAAAACAAAAGTCATGAATTTTTTATTTGGGCAGTCATATGAGAAAGAACGTTGACTTTGAATGTTTTCTCTTTCACTTGTGCTTACCTAGAAAGTTTTCTAGCTTCTAGGATAAGATTGCTCATTAAGTAATCAAGGAAAAAGAACCTTTGGCCTGACATCACTTTTTCCACTATAACGGTATAGCTTTGTTACCAAGAAAAACGTATAGGGCAGATGACTTGTAGTAAGTTCTACAATTCTCATGCAATAATTCAAAAAATGAAAACTAAGAATAAACCTATATTTATGGAGCATTTATTTAGCACCAAAGAACTGCTAAATGATTCACATATGTTATCTCACTTAATTTAATTCACAAACCAACCTGTGAAAAAATCTGTCCAAGTCCTCTTCCCTTCCCTCTCTTTTCTCATAGGGGTTGGACCTTCATCTTAGTCTGAAGGTCTCTCCCCGCTTTCCTTAAGCTCCCTCCTCCAATAAATCTCTTGCCTAATCTCCTTTTGGGATCTACTTCTCTGCACACTTGAGCTAAACTGCAAAGAAAAAATTTGTTTTTCTAAGAAAATATAAATTTCGTGGAGGTTCAACCACCCTTTTGAAAAATGCTTTCAAACATGTCAAAGATGTAGCATGCTGTACGATGGAATAATAAGTGTTTTGTGCATTTTCATGCTGCAAAAGTCATATCTTAAGCAGAGTAGAGAACTGTAAAAAGGTGCCTCTAATAAGTCTCTTGATAAACTGACTATAAAAATGTTAATGACTCCTTAGGCTAAGGTAGGTAATAATTCTTAATACTATTATGATGACTAATATCATAGCTGTTATCACTGTTTATCTATTTGACTTTTCTACTATTTTCAACCTTTTTCTCCCACTTCTGTGGAAAATTAAAATAAAGAATGTCTTTAAAATAATTAGCTGGGCACAGTGACACACACCTGTAGTCCCAGCTATTCAAGAGACTGAAACAAGAGGATTGCTTAAGCCCAGAAGTTTGAGGTCAGCCTGAGCAACATAGTGAGACTAGGTCTCAAAAAAAAAAAAAAAAAAAAGAGAGTTAAAAACCATAGTGTGACATAGTAGAAAACATAAAGGCTTTAGAATTAGAAAAATTTGAGTTTAAAATCATAACAGCCTACCACTAGTAAAGTCTATGAAACCTTAGACAAGTTACTGACATTTTTCTTCCTCAGTTTTCTCACCTGTAAAATGAGGATAAAATCATTTTCCTTGGGGTTATTGAGAGCTGAATAAGTCAGCTAAATTATGCAGGTCATGCAATGTTTGTTTTGTTTTTATATTCTTTATTGGCCCTATATGTACAAATACAAATCTATATATATTCAAAAACAAATTTTAAGTTAAGAATAATTTAATTGTGGAGACAAAGTTTATCAAGTTGCTGGGGAGCATATATAAATTACATATAACATTATACATTAGGCATAGTATACACATATCCAAATATACAGAACCATAAGAACCAGGATCCTTATCTGTGATTAATAAATTTATTTTAGCCTCTGGACAGCAAATTTTATAAATTATACTTGAGAACTACTTTTGTTGAAAGAAATATGAATACATTTATTATTTATCTCTAGTGCTGTAACAGAAAACACTTTTTTTTGAGACAGTTTCCCTCTGCCACCCCAACTAGAGTATAGTGGCATCATCATATAACTCACTGCAACCTTAAACTCCTGGGCTCCTATTATATTACCTCCTACGATAGCCTTCATATTTGCCTAAGGAGTATGCCTGCCCACTTCCATTCCTGCCAATGCTTTAGATGGCTATGACCAAATACCTCAGCAATTGGGTCTACACCATACTCTCTCTATTTTTTTTTTATTTTAAATATATATATATATATATATTTTTTTTTTTTTTTTTTTTTTTTTTTTTTGAGACAGAGTCTCGCTCTGTTCCCCAGGCTAGAGTGCCGTGGCATCAGCCTAGCTCACAGCAACCTCGAACTCCTGGGCTCAAGCAATCCTTCTGCCTCAGCCTCCCAAGTAGCTGGGACTACAGGCATGTGCCACCATGCCCAGCTAATTTTTTTCTATATATTTTTAGTTGTCCAGATAATTTCTTTCTATTTTTTAGTAGATACGGGGGGTCTCACTCTTGCTCAGGCTGGTCTCGAACTCCTGATCTTGAGCGATCCTCCCCCCTCGGCCTCCCAGAGTGCTAGGATTACAGGCGTGAGCCACTGCCCCCAGCCTTAAATATATTTTTTGAGACAGAGTCTTGCTCTGTCACCCTGGATAGAGTACTGTGGCATCAGCCTAATTCACTGCAACCTCAAACTCCTGGGCTCAAACCATCCTCCTGCCTCAGCCTCCCAAGTAGCTGGGACTACAGGTGCATGCCACAATGCCTGGCTAATCTTTCTTTCTTTCTTTTTCTTTCTTTCTTTTTTTTTTTTTTTGTAGAGGCGGGGGTCTCACTCTTCCTTAGGCTGGTCTGGAACTCCTGAGCTCAAGCAATCCTTCTGCCTTGGCCTCCCAGAGTGCTAGGGTTACAGGCATGAGCCACCACACCCAGCCCAGAAAACACTTTTAAAAAGATAAGATCATCTGTCCCTATACTTATGATTCTATGTCTTTCCTTAGGAGTTTATATAAGTAAAGCTTTTCAGCTGAGTTGATTAACACAGATGTGTATATACCTATAACTGTATCGGAAATTATATATAAAGAGAAAAGAGGGACTGAAGGATCTACTGAGTCATGGTTTTACTCTGAAGATAGGGGAAAATGCTAGCTATGGACAAGAAATTCTCTCTTCAAAGGTCAAAAGCTTTTCTTGGCTTTGACATTTTTCATGACTTAAAGTGCAGAAAAATCTACAAATATAGATCTGCAAATGTTTGAAATGCTCCATCAGATAGACTAAAAATTCAAAATATCATGAACATTTTATGCTTATCTCTATGTAGAAAAAATAAGATATAGTATTCTTGCCTCTTGCTTATAATTCTGGTGCCTACAGCACTGCCCACTGGGATAATCAACTCCAATTTGGGCAAGGTGGGTAGAGGATAACAAAGAAAGGGGTGAGAGGTAGGAAACATTATCAATGTTGCTTATTTTCCATTTACTTAAGAAAAAGTTCCTCCCCTGTAGTTTTTGTATCTAAGATGACTAGCCAGGTAAAAATCTAAGAGGTTGGGTAGGCTTCTCAGGGAGTGTTACGGCAAGCCAGTGACATTCTGGAGAAACCCATGCCCTGTGAGGGCATTTGACCTAGGGGATTAGAGGGATGACCTTGTGCCTGCTACCCCTCCCTCTCCCTCCACCCTTGGGCAACTCAGCCAACAGCAGCTGCCAGCAATGGATGACCTCAGCCACTGAATTATCTTCAGGTGCATGAATGGCCTCCATCTTAAGTCTAATTTTCCTTTAGCCATTTTTCTTTTTGTGCCTCTCTGGGTCAAAACAGCATTCGTGGTTTTTAAGGTGTTAAATGCTTGTTTCTTTCCCTTTGTGTTACATGCAAAACAGAAATGAGAAACAAGAAAACCCTCACTGTCTTTCTTAGAAACAATGTATTTGAAAATTTAAATGTGACGATCCAATTAAATTTAAACTTAAATTCGGTTAAGTTTAATGTGCCAAATTCCAAATGGAAATTTGGTTCTTTGCATTTTAAAATTTGTAACAACTGTTTACAACATTCTATTTAAGGCAGATATATCACAGTGTATGATAGAATAAAAGGCTCACTTATATAAATTGTTATAGAATACAACACAAACATTGCTCTCAGAGGAATTGTTAAAATCATCTAATCCAACCCACTCATTTTTCAAATGAGGAAACTAAGAGAAATGAAGAGCTATGCAGAAGCAAAATCTCATTGTGTTTTAAAAAAAAAAAAAAAAAAATTCAGCTGGTACACATGGGTACAAGTATAAAGGTTGTTAAAAATATTTATATATATCTGTTCCAGTTGTTAAATTGCCACTGCCCTGATTCCTCTGAGTACATCACCCTATCACAGTCTCTTGTCAGCTTCCCCCGGAGCTCTTGGACCTGCACCATCAAACAACTGAGGAGTTAACACCTTGCAAACAGGACAGCTTTGGGAGCGAGGCTCCTGCACTGACAGCCATGTTCACTTGAATTGATTGATGCTTATGCAGACTCATAGTTTTTTGCATCACCCCTGCATGCAGTCAATGACAGAAATTTAAATTATTAGCTGTAGTGGAAACTTGTCGGTGGATCCAGTATCTATTCTCACATTTCTTTTTTTCTAACAATAACTCAGGATTCCCCACTCTCATCTCCAGGCAATCATCTATCTAATATTTCTCACACAGCTCATATGTTTTGGTGAAACTTGAACACACTCTCAGCCCCATGGCAAAGTCCTAATAGACATCAAGTCTCCAATACATTCCACCCTGGCCATAGTCACCACACGATTAGCACATCACCAACCAATCAGGCCGTTGGCTGTTTGGAATGCCGGGGCAGCATTGCTCTCTCCCAGGATGCCCTGCTGGAGCTTGAAACCACCTTATTAACAAGGGAGCCAGTTTTAGAATAAAGTGTACATGGTGGGCTAGAAAGAGGAAAGACAAAAACAAACAAACAAAAAAAAAAACTAACCAACACAAAATGAAACATAAAAATTGGGTCGTTGCTGGCACGGCTGAGCCTCTAGATCAACCAACCCTGAAGTCCTCCCAACACCTGGGCCTTTCAATTATCTGAACCTAAAAATTTCTTTTGTTGCTTAAGGCTGTTTGAGTTGAATTTTCTTTTACTTGAAACCCTAAGGGTCCTAAATTATACACTAGTTCCCCATCAAAGTTTTGTCAAGATTCTCCAGTATGGCCCCTTAGTTATACCACAAAGTAAAATTTCCAAAATACGTTCTGAAGGGCACAAATTCCAAGAGTAGTAATTTGTTATGGTCCTGGACAGCTCAAAAAACAAAGTGAAATAGATAGACCTGGATCATTTAACAAAGATTTGTGGTGTACTTAAAACATAATTTTCATTTTTTATTCTCATTCAATCCTTTTAAAACTCATTCAGTAGGGCAATCTTCCCCTGCTCTTGCCTGAAGAACTCCGCAGGTCCACTGACTTTTCTGCTTACTCTTTGGGAAGAGCTTTGAAGCACAAAACACAGCGTCAATTCAGCAAATAAAGAAAACTTGTGTTCTTTCCTTCCTCTCACCATTCACCTACTCACCAACTGCTCAGGGAAAGGTGGAATGGGGGTAAGGGTGCCAGATTTAGTCAATAGAAACACAAGATGCCTAGTTAAATCTGAATTTCAGATTAATAGCAAAGCACATTTTTAGTATAAGTATGTCCCAAAGATTGCTTGGGATATACTTATAATAAACAATAGTCATTGTCCATCTGAAATTCAAAGTTAACTGAGCACCTTTGTATTTTATCTGACAACTCTAGATGAGAGCAGGAAGAAGAGGTAAGGGGATTTATACTTCTTACTTTGCTGAGTGACTTCATGGTCTTTGTGCATGGAAGATGGGAAAGGTTACGCATATGAGTCAATTTTAGGGGTTCTTTGAACAGTCCATCATAGAGGACTTCTCCAGCATCAACTCTCAAGACTTAGGTGATACTCCATTCTCCCAGGATGTCCCTCCCTTCTTAGCCCCCAGTCCACCAGCAGGAAGGCTCTGCACCAGTTATCACCCGCTACACACTACCCTTGGTCCATGGGTGCCCCCATGCAGCAGTGAGTTCCTGGCTTGACTAACAAAGCACTAATGAGCCAACTTTTGCATCTACATTTCCCAGGAGAGAATCAGCCTATCTATGGTGTCCTTGACCTACTGGATACGCACATTAAGCTCTCTACGTAGTCCCACTGAAGCACCTGCTTGCTGGGCTTGATGTAGGAAATAGAATTCCCCCAAGTGGAAAAGGTTATACCAGTAGCACAGCTGTTGGTCAGTCCTAAGGAAATCTTACAAACCCCTCTCCTCATTCTCTGTAGAAATCTAAGAGTTATGGAATATGTTCCCAGATATTATGCTTGTACCATCTGCATATTGTGATTTAGCAACTAACTTGGAAATTTTGCATTCATTTTATCTGGATGCCTGGTTGAAATTTCAATTTTAACATTCTGTTATATAGGTTTCTTTTCTGGGAAAATTCTCACAAGTTTTAATATAGCATGACTAAAGCAAACCTGGAAGAGAAATTGAACTGCCTTCCTAGACTGGCTGTCTCATGCATGACCTCTACCCCGGACTATTTGCTGAAAATATCCTCCTTATTTAAAAAAATGGCAGGAGTTTTAGGGGGCTAGACTGTTGTAGGATTTCTGATGAAACTACGGTCCTTAAACCCTACCTCAAAAAATTCCTGCAGGAGTTAAAACCATTTCCCCTTTACTGCATTTTTCTTATCTCCCATCACATTCTGCAAAAGTCCAACACAGAGGCCTTTGCTCCTCAGATTTCTAATCTAAGTAGTGCCATGTGTCAAGTCCAAGGTCTCTGGATAGAGAGATTACGTTGGGGAAAACAAAGCTGTAGGTTTCATGGGATCTGGCGCCCACAATAACCTCTAGCTGTGAATCTTTGGATGAGGGACTTCCCCATTTGGCTAGCCACTTCAGTTTCTTACATGACAAAGGAGGAAGTTGGACTCTGTGGCTTCAAATGATCCTTCCAAACTTGAAAATCCTGTGACTTTGATTCTAAATTCACAAGGGAGTAGAGCATGGATGCTTACACCTTAGGTTAATTTTAAGAATTTAAAAAACCCTCACAAAAGGACGGTGACAAACAAATGAAGGTAGACAATTTTGTGGTATATTCCTAAAGAAAAGTGTTACAGTATTAAAGGATCATACTTGGAAATAGGGAAGTAAGACTTCCAACTACAGCAGACCAAGCCATTCCCACCCAGGCAGTGGATGCCTTTGACCAAGCAGAGACCTTGGTGTCTCTCATTCTACCTGGCCCACTTTCCACATTCCATGTTCTACCAGGTTTGAGTCCAAAGCCTATCAAAAATTGGGGTATTGATTAGTGGAATCTCTCTCTCTCTCTCTCTCTGTGTGTGTGTGTTAGATTGCACAAAACTCTTACTTCACACTGAATATGCTTCTTATGTTCTTTCATGGTATTAAATGATGTACCAGGAACCCCGGAGGAAACAGATGGCTTGTCAAAATGATAATAATTCAAGAGGGGCTTTCTAAGGGGGAACCACAGGGGATAATACAGTATCCTGGGGTTGGTAACAATGGAGCTTTTATCTATGTCAAAAAAAAAAAAAAAAAAAAAGAAGAGAGCAATTTACAGCCCCTGAAATGCGTGTCTCTAGAAAGGAGTGCCAACTTGAAGTAGCCCTACAGGGTAAGCACCAGGAGAACACATACCCTTGAATCCAGTAAAGACATTTTGAAGTCGTCTCAGTCCCTGCTAGTTTAAATACTTTCTGAAGCAACTCTCTTAATGTTTCCAGTCTGTTGAAAGTGTTTCATTACTGAGGAGAAACCAAAGGTAGAAAATTCTTCTACCAAAGCACACTCAAAACAATGCCGACTTCCTGATACGATGAGTAAAACACTAATCTAAAAGGAGTCCTTAAATATGCTCCTCTTCCAGCAATTAAGATGTTGGAAATGAAAAATTGTAAAAGGTTGCTACTTGTTAGTCTTTATAATTAAATACATGGGAAACTGATATTTTTTTTGATACACTTAGTGTGAATATACTTAACCCATGACAAAACTCTTAGATTTTAAACTGGAAGGAAGTCCACTCTAGAGCCCTCTCTTAAATGTCCAGCATTGTTTCAGAAAGCCATCAGGGTCAAACGTTCATACTCTTAACCATAGAGCTATTTCAATCTAGAGACCTTCTACTGTGTCCTGCTCTATCCAGTACATTTTTTCATTTAAAAATTCCAGTTGGATCTATTCTATTAATTGCATTTTTACCCAAAAGAATAAGCCAAATTCTTTTCAAGGTCCAACCTGGATTAGCAAATATATGGTAAAGTACTTCCTCTCCTCACTCCCATACTCACAACAGATGTGGCTAATCAAACTGTTACTAGTTCCTGGAAATCATAAAATATGGTAGTTTCTCTGTCAACAAATTCTTTGTGAGCCAAGGGAATTACTTTTTGCTTCCTTCCTCCGTTTATTCCCTGCAGGCCTTTCAAACATGATATTAATATATGCTATAAAGGCTTTGTTAGGGTCTATTGCTATAAATTATTACCACATAGTAATAGTTCATTCCCCTATAATTAACCTTCTACCAGCATTACTAATAAATCATGCTTCTCTTTCTTATCTGCTCCTGTTAATCTTGTAACATCCCTGGTGTTAAGTAGTCATAATTAATTAAAATTTATCCTTCAGGTAGGCTATGCTACTTACTATAAATACTCTGCAAAACAGTTTGTCTTCTTATGAGTTTATTGTTTACAAGTTAGGCCAGAGTCCTACTTCCAAGTGAGACTGGGGTTCAGCTGGGGTAGGGAGAATAACAAATGAGGAGGTACATCATTCCTTGTCTTATGCTTTAGGACTAATTAAATCAAATCCTTTAAGACCAAAGCAGTAAAAGAACTTTCTTAATGCTTAAGATAGGTAACTTTTTAAGACAATGTAGGACATTGAAAACAAAAAACTCATCATACCTAATAAGTAACATAAACATAAGATTAGCTTCAAAGTAACGTAGATAATTACATGATGGTATACTTTATCTTTCATTCATTTATTCAAGAAATATTAACCATTACTAAGTCAAACATTTACCAGACACTGTTCCAGGCATTGTTTATGGGCTCTTCCTAAAGTTTAGATATTGTCTGAAGGGCAACAGTCAGGGCACCAAACATATTACCCCTGGATTGGTCTAAAACAGGCAGAATTTGGGTGGATGGGTCATAGATCTAGTCCAATTTGGCGTTTCTTATACTCTTATAACATTTTTATTGTGTAGATTGATCTACTCAAATGTATAAGCATAATGCTACCTAATCCAAATCCTTTGATCTGAGTGATTTTAAAGAATTAGTATAAATAGACAAAAATAAACATGCAGACTGAAGTCTTACCTGTTCACTTGATTAAAATTCTATTTTTTTAAAAGATGGATGTTTTGGCCAAAGGTTGACTTTTTCTGTCCTGTGTATAATGCTAAACCAGTTTCGCCAAAATCAAAGTTTCCTTTTCTACCACCTTTATTCACCATCCTACTGCTCACATCTTCAGTTTCACTTTATCCAGACTTATACACTGGATTCTAGCAAACCAAAAGAATGCTCATGAAACACAATTAGTGACTAAATAACTCTAAAAGACTATCGATTTGCTTTCTAACAGATAAACATATAGGAACAATAATAAAATTTCAAAGGAACCGAAATTCTTCCCACTCCTGTCACATGAATTGTCTCTTCCTTCATAAACTAGTAATGATTTACAAAGCTGGTTTAAAAAGTAGTTTAGATTTGGGTTACATTTAGAATTGCTCTGTCCTGTATTTTGTTTTTCGCCTATGACTTAAGAATAATTTTATTGTACGTGACCCCAAGTATTTAAAACAAAGAAAATCATTTTAGTTTAAAAAAACAGAAAAACAACATAGGAAAAAACATGGCACAGGTTATGAGAACAGTCATTGAAACAAAGGTTACCTTGGGTTAAAAAGGAAATCAACAGTGCAGCATAAGCAAAAAGATCTTTCTAAGATTGTACTTGTTGACTAGAAGGTGACTGATAATTAGAAGAGCAAACATACCTGCCCTCTTCTACTATTCAAAATACCTGTCTTAACATGTAGTTATGTAGAATCTTACCTTACAGAGGAAGATCACAGGTTACTATATCACTGCTTTTTTATTCAAACTAAAAATCATACTTCAGTTGTTTTTAAAAAGTTAAATGAAATCCAGAAAGCCAAATAAGAGGCAAATAGAGAAAAAGAGAAGGAAGCCAGATGTATCAGATGTGTGCCTGTATTTCTGGAAGAAGGGTTTCTGGGGGCTTTTTTTTTTTGAAACCTCTTTAGCTACAGCTACCGTTGAGGTTAGCCTGAGCATCGCGTGCCATTCTTGAAGGGTCCAAGGCACTGACTCATTTGCTCTATCATTTCTCGTGAAAACAAGAGGTGGCAGCCATCACCAGAGAGCCAAAGGTGACTTGGTGACTGATCTCGTTACTGAACTGAGGAGAGCAATCACACGCGAGGTTCAGAACCGCCCCACTCCCAGAGAAATTCACAGAAGAGCAGTTATTTCCACCCAAGAAGAGAGGGGGCAACTGAAAACACAGATGTGAAGAAAAGAAGAAGAAACATCTTTTTCAAAAATATAACAATAGCAACAAAGAATCAGGGTTTTTCTGGGGTCCCCACTTACACACCATGCTCTCAACTGTACCTCACAGGTTGAAACAGAATTGATCACTGTTCTGTATTTTTAAAATTCTCTCCCTTTCTAAATGCATGACTTCACTTTTAACTGTCCGAAGAACCCTTTATAGTTTACTTCCTCTCCAACAGCTGCAATTTTAGTAGCAGGGTGGGGGCAAATGCCTCACGCCCACCCAAGCCGTTGAGGAATGAGTGACAAGAACAGTGAACCGGGGGGAAGTAGAAGGTGATGGCTGCCCTGAGAAAAGTTATGGGAAAGTCACAGTTTCCTTCTTTTCTGGGGCAGTGGGGCATGACTTTTGATTGAGCTTAACTTCATATACAGACACTAATGGGTTTTGGAAGGAAATAGCAATAACTTTGGTTGAGCACTTACTGGGGTGGGAGTGAGGAGAGACAGATACTTTTCTAAATACTTTACAAGTATACCCATTTCACTTCTTATAACCAGGAGAGATAAATTTTGTTATTCCCATTTTAGGAGGAGAAAGTTGGGACACCAAGGTATTGGAAAAGGAGAGTAAAAATGATGGGATCCAGGCAGACTGACCCCATTGTCAATCCAGAGTTTGAATGTTTCAAAAGCACATCTGCCTTCTTTGTGACTAATAACCAATATTTTTGTATAACTTCAATTAATGAACTGTGTTCTCATTTATTATCTCAATTTATCCTCAGTAAAGCACAGATAGGATGCTCTATCCTTAAGCTTGTTATTCAGGTGAGAAAAATGAGTCTCAGGCTGTTCTCAAGATCACTCATCCAGGAAATGATAGAGCCATGATCAAAACCCAAGTCTTGTCCCTCCAAATCAAATCCTCTGCTCTTTCAGTTTTGCCTACTACCTGTCATCTCTGCTCCCCTCCTCTCCTTATGATTCATGGGAAGGCTGTGAGGTCCCGGAAACTCTCACACCCACCTGCTGCTAACCCAGAGCTTTAGCCCATCAGCTTTACAGCTTCCTTCCCTGGTAAAAGACAAAGGCCCTTAGGAGAGGCAGCACTTGCATCTTTCATCAGTCATTTGCACTTTAGTATGAAAAAGGATCTGAGATGAGATTTTTGTTATTTTTAATAGACTGTATTTTGTAGAGCAATTTTAGATTGACAGCAAAACTGAGTGGAAGGTACAGAGATCCCCCACATATTCCTTACCCCACAAATGCATGGCCTCTTCATTATCAACATCCCGCACCAGAGTGGTACATTTGTTACACTTGATAAACCTACATTGACAGATTGTAATCACCCAAAGTTCATAGTTTACACTAGTGTTCACTCTTGGTGTTGTGCATTCAACAAGCTTGGATGATGACATGTATCCACCGTTATGGTATCATACGGAGAAGTTTCACTGCCCTAACAATCCTCTGTGCTCCACCTAGTCATCCCCCCACTCCCTGCAACCACTGACTTTTTACTGTGAGGTGAGTTTTTGATGATAGGTAAAAAATGAAAACTAGAACAACAACAACAAAAAAAACCAGAAATACAGAAGATGAAGGCATTTAGTACTTAAGGTATACTGGGGTGAGGTGAGTGGGAGAATTGAAGACCTAAAGAGAACTCTAGCAATTTGATAAGTTAGAGACATGCCTTTCTCTGCCCCAGCCATCCCCACGTCTTGCTGAAGACTCAGCTCCATGGTTTCAGACATTTTTTAACAGTGAAACCCTATGCTAAAGTATAAGCTTGCGTTATACACACAATATAGTAAGTAAGAATGTAATTGATGAATTCATGTTAGAATGAAAGCTTAGCTATTTTAATGAAAGCTATAGTCCTATGTGCACCTCAACATCTACTTCAGCTGTTTGGGAAAAAGAGAAAAAGAAGAAACTGGATCTCTCTCAACCCTTATGTCAAAATACATTTCTGGTGCAGGGATGTGCTAGAGCTGGCATATACCAGCTGGCAAGAGCCAATTGTGTACATCTTTTCCTAACTAACTGTGTGTGAAGTCACATGGGTAGCTTCAAATTGAATGTGATGGGAGTATTTATACTTCAGAAATTGGCAAATACTACCCATCAGAGCTTTTTGTTATTTTTGTTGTTTTGAGAGCCAATTTTCCAGTTATCATTGCTGGTAGGAAAAAACATATAAAATATAAACCAGAAGATAATATATGAGTTTTTCTTTTAATGATTTTAGATGTAGCAGAAGAAGCTTTTTATGAAATCCAAAATATTTTTTAGAAGATACATTTTACTACAAAAAGTAAAAATCTTCTATGCTAAAATATTTCATAAACAATATTACAATAAAAACTTTTAAATGGGGAAAATATGTACACATATAAAAAGGGGTTAATTTTCTTATTATACAAAGAACTCTAACTCATAGAAAAAGATGAACAATCCAATATAAAAGTGAGTAAAAGACATCAATCGGGAGATAACAGAAATATAACTTTAATGGCCAATAAATAAATATATGAAAAAATGCTCGACCTCATGCATAACTAAGAAATCTAAATTGAAAAAGTATCTTTTTTTAAGCTTATAAAATGGCAAAATTCTAGTGTGAGCTGCAATGTTGAGGGTAGGTGTGGGGAAGCCCACTCATTCACTGTGGGACAGTGTTAAATTGGACATTATTAAATGAAATTTAAAATTTACATTCTTTTCAAGTCTTTTCAGTTCTCCTTCTAGGAGTTTGTTTTATAGACTTTCTGCTCACAAAATTGAGCAGACGTGGATGATTTTTGTGGCATTGTCTATTAGTTACCTATTGATGCATAAAAAATTACCCCAAGACTTAAAAGCTTAAAACAATAATAAACATTATTATCTCAAACAGTTTCTGTGTCTCAGTAATTGGAGAGCAGTTGAGCTGAGTGACTGTCTCATGAGGCTGTGGTCAACTTGCTGGCAGGGGCTGCAATCATCTGAAGGTCCGACTGGGGCTGGTTGCTCCAATTCCTAATTGACTGTGGGCTGACAAGTTGCAGGAGGCCTAAGTGCCTCATCCCACTTACCTTCCAATACAACTGTTGGAGGATTCCCATGATATGCTAGCTGGCTTCCACCAGAGGGAGCGACCCAAGAGAAAAGATGGCAGAAGCCATCATGCTTTTCATGACCTAGTCCTGGAAGTCACCTATTGCCATTTCCACAGCATCTTTTTGTTATACAGGTCAGCCCAATTCAAAGAGTGAAGGGAATACACAAGGGCATGGATACCAGGGGATAAAGCTCATTGGAGGACATCTTTTGAGACTGCCTACCACAGTTTGGAAGACCAAAAATAAAGAAAAGAAAAAAGAAAATAAAATAAAGAAAATAAAGAAAGAATAAGGTACTGGGTAAATAAATCTTTAAACTTAATTAAATGTTATAGAGCTATTAAGAAGAAGGAAGCAACACAAATGTGCTATTAAAAAATGCCCAAATATAAAGCATGTAAAGTACATATTTATGTATTTATAATGAGATTTCCTCAATATTTTTATAAAAATAGACATTTATGCATAGTTATATGCATAAGAGTGAGAAATTTCTGCAACAATTTATAAGGAGATCTATAAATGGGTGGTGGAACTGGTGGTGATAGTGGTTAGGAATATATAACTTTTTCTTTTATGCTCTATACTTACACTAGTAATGTTTGAAAAAAAGTTATAATTCAAATATGTTACATTTATAAATTTTAAAACTAGATAAAATTATGCTCCACAGATATCTACAGGACAGACAGCCAAAGGCGGATATCATTTAGCCAAGCTCAGACAGACTTCTCCCTATCTACTGCTCAGAGGAGCTGAGTGGTTCAGAAACAGAAACATAATGTTGATTCTCTTACTAGAGGACTGAGTGCTGCCAAACCTCCTTAGTCTCCAGGTCTCCAGGCTCTGCTAAACTGGATTAAAAAGAGACAGAAATTATCCCCAAAATAGAAATATACTGTGGCTGATTTCTCCCCATTCTGAAGCCACAGGGTCCTTTAGAGAATCTGGCAGCTTAGAATCTGCAGGGATGGCAGGCTTTGCAGTGGACAGCAGTGACACAGGGTCACACCACAGTGGAAAGCCTCTCAGCTTTCCAGGGTGTTAGCCAGACTCAGCTCTGTTGGAATCCCAATGCATCCACTACCAGGAAGGCTGGGGCATTTGAACCCTTGTCCTAGATCTTCAGGAACTGTGGCTGCTGGGAGTTGAGTGATTACTCTTGATGGATTATCTTGAAGGGATGTAGACCCAGGTCAGCCCAGGCCCAGTTTATTACAAAGTCAAGTTTGGGGTTTGAACCCTCAGAAGAAGTCCTTTGCTGGGTTGAGGAATGGGATAGCTGAAAATTATCTACAGCAAGAATCAGCAAAAAGCTCTGAGTCACAGAGCTTTAAAGGGAGCCTCCCAATAGCTTGTGTCAAAATGCAATAATACAATGATGATAATTATAAAGATACAGCTAATATTTATTGAGTAATTATTATTCACTTACTATTAATAATTATACTCATTTACAGATGAAAAATCTGAGAATTGGAGAAGCTAAGCAATCTTCCAAGGATGTTACACACCTTTTTAAAAAATTTCAGTTTCAAGATATAATTTCAAAAATGTGTTTTTAGAAATGAAATTTGATTCAAACATTTTTAAAACTTCTGAAGCATTTCTGCCCAACACAATCAGAAAACCACCGCTTTGCTGGTTCACCACTGGAACCAGCAGGTGAGATTTACAGAAGGGTAGATTTATATTCAATATAAAGTATAAGCTTATACATAATTAAACTTTCCAGTCATGGGATGAAATTTTCTGAGAAGTAGTAAGTTCCTCATCACTGGAAATGTTCAAGCAGAATCACAGCTATTGCCTGTTAGGTGTATTAGAGAGAAGTGTTATCAGCATGTAGTTGGGCTGCCTCCCCAAACTAAGATCTGATGTCCTTATAAGAATAGAGGCTTCATTTTGTCATCTTTCAGGTTGAACTGAAATTGTGTTTTAATAATAATAGTAAATACTTATAAAGTGCTTTTTATGTGCCTGGCACTGTTTTATTTTTAACTGCTTTACATATATTAACATAGGTAATCCTTTCCACCATCCTACTGAGGTATGTATTATTTAGACCAAATTACACAAGATTCTAACCTCGAAACCTGGTTACCAAATCGATGTTCATAAGCACTCTATGATATTTATGCTCCATTCAGTGACACAGTTACAAGTACATGATCCTACAAATATAGAAAAGTTTAGCTAAAACCCTGAAAATAAATGAATAAACAGATGCAGGAAGTGGTTTGTTGCATAATGGGGAGTTTCTATCCGTGTTTCTATAGTTGTGTCACCAAACCACAGGTTATACTTTGAGAAAAATCAGTGCCATAAAGCCTCGATATCATTATCATTCCTTAATTCTGAACTCAGTAAATGTCAGCTTAACCTAAAATTTTAATGTGAAAAAAAGATAAAGAGGATAATCACAAAAGCATTGTGGTATTAGAAGAATACAAGTTTCCTTGCTTTTTTTTTTCTTTATTTGTTTCCATAACTATAGGATTTGTTTTCACAGAGCAACAATCACGAGTCATTTACAGATACTTTCTTGAATGCAAATCATGGCTAGGGGTTGGGTGTACCTGAGCTGTGAGACAAGGTCTTGATTCCTACTGAGCTTTCAGAGCACAGTGGTTCTGTAACCTCAGACACGGACTACTTTTGGCTGCACCCATGGCTCTGTGGTGTTGAGTGAATGCTTCAATTCTCCACACCTAAATTTTCCCATACCTCCAATGGGGATAACTCCCTCATGGGATTATTTCAAACAGTGAATAAGTTAACTTATGTAATTTTAGTACAGTGCTTGGTACATACCAACTCTTCAGTACTAACTATTAATATTAGTTGGTATGAGAGAATATGGAGCATTTAAATGTAAATTTACAAAGAGATAAATAATGTTATTGAGTGTTATGCTGCGAGAGTCAAATGAGAGTTACAGATACTAAATATGTCTCTGTTCAAAGTGAGGTGAGAGCATTAAGGGTGGGAGTGTTTGAGGCCCTGGGGACAGATTCTCAGGGTGAGGAGGCTTGAGCAAGACCAAAAAATAAATTGTTTTGTCCATCTTTGATGTGGCTCACCTTCAAATGCTGTCACAAATATAATGTTCTCAGCCAAGCTAAGGTGGTCTATAACGTGCACTTGACCACAAAGGAAAAAACAAAGAAGAGAATAAAAAAGCTAAGCAATAGATAGGCAGTCAATGCTAAATAAAAGAATTAAAATATACAGAGGATAACATGTTATTTCCTTCCCAAATAAAACACATACACATATAAAAATATATGCATAATATTTTGATATATGCATAAATATCTATCCTTGAGTTGTCTTTCACTTTTCCAGCTAAATTCTCCCATCAAATGACCCAAATTTCCTAGCTTAAAAAATAAATTATTATTTCAGATGCTGATCAGAGAAAGTGAAAAGCAGTGTGCTGACACCTCTATCTATATTATGTAAACATTCATGCCCACGTATATTTTCCACTGGGAGGGGAGAAAAGATGATATGAAAATGACTAAATTCTTCCCTCTAACTAATCTCATCTACTATTCTTCCCACCGTTAAAGTGCTAACCAATCATTTGCCCAGTTTTCTATTTATGAAATATGTGATCATTTCTTTGAATGTCTTCAGTACAGCTTTAACTGATTTACTAAATCCCTAGTGTCCATATGGTACTTAACAGCTTACAGAACTCTTTCCCATACATTGTTTCGTTTACTTCCCATAGTAATTTTTGGAGGTACACATTATTCACTCCATTTTACAGAGGAGTTCACTTAAGAGCAGAGTCTGTATGATGTCCCTTAGATCACATGGCTATGACTGGCCTGAAATCTGGGCTCAGGTTGTATGGGAAGACTACAAAAGTTTTCAGGAATGATCATTATGTGTTTTGTGTTTAAGGGTCCTCTGGCGCCTGGTTAAAAAGGAACAGGGTGGATAATACAGACTTATATTTGAATCTCTGCCTTAAAATGTTTGTGTTGCTACTTATTTATCTTATTTTTATTTCATTTTTGCTTTTGTTTTCCCTCTGAAAAAAAATCCAGATTGTTATTTTTCCTCGAAAGCTTCAGAACCCTGCCAGGCAGAGCAACTGATTTTCACAACCCCTGACTGTGGCCTGGGCTCCCTGTTCCTTGGGAGAGGGAGAGGTGAAGTGGAGGACCAAGCTCCTCCTCTAGTGCAGAGACACACTGCACCACTTGTCCTGGGAAACCTTCCCCAGGGACTGTCTTTATTGCTCCACCCTCATCAGGCACTCACATAAATTGTTAAAGCCACAACCCTGTGAACAGCCTTCATTAGCACCCAGAAAATGTGGCCTATTGTAGCAAAGCTAATTCCTATCATAAGTCCTTTAGCAGAAGGGGTTCGTGATGGGCCTGTAATAATGTAAAGAATTTTTACAAAGAGGAAGGGGAAGCGGGAAGGGAGGGAGGGAGGCAGAGCCACTGGAGGAGGGGTAAGCAGGCAACCGAGATGGCCCCAGAGCCTATCCATACGCAGTCCTTGGCCACCTGAAAGGAGAGGAACTTCACCCAACCAGGAAAATAGGAACTCAGGCTTAACGGCCCCTCCAGAATCCTGAGTCTCTTCAGTATAATGTATAAGAAAAAAGAGTTAAGTGAAGTTTAGGTGGAGTTTCATGGATTAGAGAAAATGCAAAGGGTGTTATGCAGAAAGGAAAAAAAGAAAGGCAAGGTGGAGGATAAAGGCAATAAGCATGCTTTAGTGGTGTGATGGCTAATGTTATGTCAACTTGTCCAGGCCATGGTGCACAGATATGTGGTCAAACATTATTCTGGATGTTTCTTTGAGCGTGTTTTTGGATGAGATTCACATTTATTTATTTATTTATTTATTTTTTTGAGACAGAGTCTCACTCTGTTGCCCAGGCTAGAGTGAGTGCCGTGGCATCAGCCTAGCTCACAGCAACCTCAAACTCCTGAGCTCAAGCGATCCTCCTGTCTCAGCCTCCCGAGTAGCTGGGACTACAGGCATGCACCACCATGCCCGGCTAATTTTTTCTATATATATTTTTAGCTGTCCATATAATTTCTTTCTATTTTTAGTAGAGATGGGGTCTCGCTCTTGCTCAGGCTGGTCTCGAACTCCTGAGCTCAAACGATCCACCCACCTCAGCCTCCTAGAGTGCTAGGATTACAGGCGTGAGCCACCGCGCCCGGCCGAGATTCACATTTAAATTGGTGGACTTTGAGGAAGGCAGTTTGCCCTCCATCATGTGGGTGGGCCTCATCTAATCAGTGGATGCTCTTAATAGGACAAAAGGCTGACCTCTCCCAGCAGACAGGAATTGCAGATTTGAGGCTTGCCATTCTCCATATTCACCA
The DNA here is from genome assembly GCF_041146395.1 of Eulemur rufifrons. NCBI lineage: Eukaryota > Metazoa > Chordata > Mammalia > Primates > Lemuridae > Eulemur > Eulemur rufifrons. Next base: position 44,766,002 of record NC_090989.1, read on the forward strand.
ATTCCTTAAAATAAAACTACACACAATAAACACACACACGCACACACACACCCTCTTGGTTCAGTTTCTCTGGAGAACCCTAATACAAGTAGGTTGTGATCAACAGGCTACAAAGGGAGGGACTTAAAGCTGGGGAACAAAACACAGGGATATAGCATCAAGCCAAACTGTGGCTCCATTTGGCAAGCATTTGGATACCAACCTCACTCTTGGCCCCATCTTAATTTCCCACTATTATTTTCTCTTTGCTAACTTTTAAAAAATTCTAACTGAATTCATCCCATTATAGTTTATGCATTATTACACATCACCTTAATTCCTTTTGGAGACAAGTTATTAGTATAAATAAATCAGTAAATAGATTTTCATCATTTGAAGCAACTATGTAAAGCTAGATTTAGACTTTCTACATATAAGGAAGGGACATATGAATTACACAAATCTAAGAAGAAAATGATGAAGAGATATAGATAATAAATGACATGAAATTTAAAAAGATGTGCAGTAGAAGTCCAAGTGTGTATGCAAGGAAGGGAAATATTTTACTAATAGGACAGAAAGTATTGAAATTAATCCAGAGGATAAAACATCAGACCACAGAGACATAAGCAAGAACCAAAAACTCTTTATTAAAAAAAAGAGATGAATTACAGAAAAGAGAAAAGGTGTCTTGTGTTAGTATGCCCACCTAAATTTGTATGAACATGTCAGGTAGACAGCTAGGGACCTCTGGCCCCTTCTGGGGATAAGGCAGGCGACTGCCACACCTAGAGGAGGAAGGAACACTCCACAAATCTGCCAATCAGAACTTAGCTCACCAACTGCAAAAGAATGCAGAGGACTCTCTAGCCCACAGGCCAAGCAGCATCGGTACAACAGAGTCTGGAAAGGGACTTAGAAAAACTGGCTTTCAGAGAGGCTCATGGGAGATCCACATGTGTAGTGAGACTCAGGTCATATAACTCCCAACTGTCCAAAGTGGTTCCATGGTGACATCTGAGCCATGAGGGAGGTCCCAATCAGACACTATAAAACAAGACTCAGATCATAACTAAGGTTTCTCTTTTGCTACAACAATGGGTCTGGCCATCATCTCTGGCGTGTGTATCTTGCTCTGTAAACTCATATCTTGTTCTTCCTCTATAATCCTATATTTCTCACCTCATTTTCATGCTTGCCTTGCTTTCAGTGTGTCTGGTCATTCTTCGGCCAAGAGCACACCAAGAATCAGCATTTCAAGACTGCAACCCAACAAATATCATATAATTAAAATGTTTTCTGATAGAAAGTTAAAGGGTTCAGGGTGAAGATATATAAATAATGAGAACATGATGCTGTGTTGTCTTTGTACATACGTATACTTTTAACTCTAAGATATTTTTCTGAACTAATAAAAATTCTGGCACAATTTCATGCTATATCAATAAGAGGAGTTTGTGGCATTTCTGACTTTACCTAAGATTGTAGTAAAGTGCTAAAAAATTGAGGAACAAACAGTGAACTCAGAATGTCATACCTCAAAGCAGAGTAAAAATGAGAGGGCTCCACCCCACCTACCCACACAAGAACCTGGCTAGGGTTAAACCCAAACCATATAACAACATTAAAGGGAAGCCCAAAGATTTCAGGAAGAAGCATTCTTCATCTGTGACCCTGTTTTCCTAAATAGAAAGTGTCCTTCAGTCTCATTTCCTTGCTCACTTGTGTTGTATGTCACACCAGTCAGACCATGAAGTGATGAGGCTGAGGTGGCAGCCCATGGACCATGTGAGAATCCAGGGAGGAGGCCAGACATTTTCTCCAAGCCTCAGGTTGGCTCATTCCTTCTGTTGAACATCCTTTAATTTGGTGGGGATGAGCGGGGAATAGGAAGGGGTTGTGGGTTTCTGTTCTTTAACCAGGTTACTTTCCTTTCATTTCCCTGTTTTGCTGATCACCAAGAAAACTACCTTGAGGTTTTCCAACCACTGATAGCATTTCTTTCAAATTGTGACTAAAATATAATTTGAAGAAAACATAAAGTAGAGCTATAAAAACTAGAATGTCATTTTTTTTTAAAGTTTCTTTCTGTACAAACACAAATATGCTCAAGTTCCTCTAGAACCCATGAGGTGTCTTCACATTTGAACCAGAGGGCTGCTGTGTTTAGAAAACAGCCTCAGATACAGTGGTCAAAGTGTTAGATGGTTTTTGATTTAAATGTAACTTCTAAACTCTCAAACAAAAACTGTAGAGTTTTTTTTTAAAATGTGCACACATCTGGGACATCGTCCAGCACTCACCTTTTTAAATACTTTCCTCATATACCTTGAAGTGTACAAAATCTGTCTGACATGACAGTTTGCATTTAATGAACAATAGTTTTACTTATTAGTATTACTTATTTTACTTTATTAGATAGAAAAGATACTTGGGTACCACACAGAAAGTTTTATGAAGCTTTAAGCGCTATCAGAACTTACTAAAGAACTCTCTTTCCTGAGCACATCTAACTTCTTAGAGTTAAAACTAGCTAGATGATAACATGTATTTAATTAATCTTATCACTGAAAGCTGGTTGTTCTAGGTCCCTTTCCAGACTCTGTTGTAGTGATGCTGCTTGGCCCCTGGGCTAGAGAGTCCTCTGCATTCTTTTGCAGTTGGTGAGCTAAGTTCTGATTGGCAGATTTGTGGAGTGTTCCTTCCTCCTCTAGGTGTGGCAGTCGCCTGCCTTATCCCCAGAAGGGGCCAGAGGTCCCTAGCTGTCTGCCTAACACAAACTAGAGATACTTATCGTTCATGGATTTGTCTGCTACACCTTAACACATGTTTTCCCCTGACTTACTCTATCAGGGACTGAAAGGTGAAATAATTCATCAACCACAAATGTGCTTCAGTCTAGTCCCTCTCTTTAGTGTTTTTTTTTCTTTGCGAATATTGTTCTATAATTGGGTCCATTGATATTTATACCTTTTTTATATTCACATTTTAAGTACTCTTCTTTTTCTTATTTTATGTTTTTAGATGTGAATTCCATGCTGGCTGGTATGAATATCATAACTCCTCCATTTTTTAAATTTGTACTTGACTGGGATAGGGATCATTTTTCACTTTCTGAAGCATTAAGTGTATCTCTCTTATACAGAATATATTTGGGTTTGGCTTTATAGTCCCATCTGAAATATTTTAACAGTATGATATAATACTTGTATCTATTGATATGAAAGGGTACGTTTGCTATATTTATTGACATGATCAGTATATTTGTTATATAGCTTTTTCATATTATTTTATATTATTTTTTGAATTCATAAAGTTTCTCACTTTGGTTTATATTTCTATTCTAGTGATTACTTTTATTATATCTTTATTTAATATCTTATTTCTCTATTTGTTTAGACAGTATCCATTAGTTTCCTCTAAAACCAATGGGAAATTAGCATACTTTCATTTCCTTCCCTGTAGAGGTAAAAACGCAAGCTTTATTGTTATTATATTTTCTTTCTTTATTAAGGCATTCTGCTTTATTCTCCACTTTCAATTTTAGTCCTTCAAAGTATAAAAATGTTCCTCAGAGTTCAGTGGGAAATAAGTAAGAAAAGAAAAACAAAAAAAGAAAATACAAAGTATAAAAATGTATACACTATTTGGACAAGCAATTTTTTGATTACATGCTGCTGATTTTATACTCCTAAAATATGCTCTGTTATTTGTGAATTAAATACCAGCATAATTGTACTAATTAATCATGGACATAATGAATAACACACAAAAACAGAGCTTCTGAAATGATAAAAAAAAAATTTTACCCTTCACACACACCCCCTGGACTATAGACACGCTACATTCAATACCCCAATTTAGATGAATAGTCCTCAATCTTTTCAGGATTGTGTACCCTTTGAGAGTCAAATTAACATTATTTGCTCTCGGCATTGCTGACATTTTCTCATGATTTCAGGCAACTAACAGTTCAGAGACTCCCTAAGAACTCAAGACGCTAAGAAGCCTGCCTTAGATAGTCAACATTACTAGAACTATAAACAATAACAATTTCATAATCTTCCAGTAATAAGTGAGAAATGAAACAGCATGGAGTTTATATCTTTGACAAGATATAAACAGCATAGGCTCATTAATCATGGTCGATTAAATACGTAATAACTCCTTTAGATATCTTTCCAACCCACAGCATAGTTCACCAAAGGCCAGATTTCGAATAGTTCTTTCATCTTCCCTCCTCTCCTGCCTCCCTCTCCTCTTCTTCTGTCCTGTTCTCTGCCTCTCTCTTTCCCCTTCCTCCCTACTCCCTCTTTTTCCGCTCTCCCTCCTTCTTTCTCACTTCATTTTCTCTTCCATTCCACTCCCCCCAAAAAACCCAGAGGTTAGATTTTCTTGAGCAAACCTGCTCCACCTACTGGTTCTTTGAAGAATTTCATATTTAAGCACAGTTTAAGAAACTGGAGACAAAATCTGATGTTAATGGAAATAATTTTATTACTTAAATTTTAGTACCTGAGAAGACCTTGTTAATTTATAGACTATGATTGTTTTTAAAAATCTCAATTTAATTCCCAATTTTTCAAACATGTTAACATGTATTTTAACAACTTTTATTTGGAAACAATCACTGTAATATTATAACCCTTATTACAATCACACCCAACTTGTCCCTTTCCATTTCCTTCTTCCCCATTCCATTGGTTGGGGCAGCTGTTTCTCAGCCTTCTTCCCTGACACCTCATTTCCTGCTCATTTCTCTGCCCCCAGTTCAGTTTGTGACCATCTTTTCTTATTACACTGCATGCACTTCCTTGGGTGGTTCACATTCTTCTACTTCTTTACACAAATAATTGGTAAATTTATGTTTCTGGACTGAACTCTCTGAGCTCTAGACTCACATCTCTAAATACTGGTGTAGATGGCTTACAGGTATTTCAAGCTCACCAAAACCACTCTCCTCGTTTTTTTAAATGACATCTAACCTGTTCCAATTATCTATTGCTGTGTAACAAACCACCCCAAATTTAGTGACATAAAACAGCAACCATTTTTTCATGCTCACAGATTCCATGAGTCAGAAATTCGGATAGGCCCAGCAGGGATGGCTTGTCTCTGCTCCACACACTAGGGCATCAGCTGAAAAGACTGTCTTTTGCTGTTACAAGGGAGATAACATATCGCCCACACATTACTAAATGAGGGGCGGGTAGGGGGCCGGGGGTAAAGATGACAGTAGGTCCTTATTCTTTGCTTCCTAGAAACACATTATTTTTAAGTATGTTGAATAGCATATAAGATCAAGTACATGTTAAATAATAATTACTTTTAGCAGAAGTAAGTTTACTTGTATTGATGTGGATATTAAAATGTTCTTTGAGGCTATCTTGTGAACTAGTTATTTTTAATAGTTAAAGTATAACTTGAGCTACAAGAAATTGATGTTATGTTGAATTCGCATATTAAACTCATTGTTAGCAGGATGTCAAGAAACAGGTATAGAACACCTCACCAAGTTGGAAAACGGAAGCAACTTTGATCGGACCTGAACATAGATAAATCGCTATAAAGACTTTTATATATGAAAGCATTATTCGCTTGCTATTAAATAACAGAGGCATCTAACCCATGCAATTTGTGAACTTTAGTGTGATACTTCCCAGCCATTTCATAAGCAAATGCATCCATGACAGAGTCAATGTTGCAACTCTAAATGACTATAAAGTCAATTTGCTTTCCTACGTGGCTATATTTGCACCAAGTCATTGAAACCGTGGTAGGTTAGATTATGACAGTTTTATGCTCAAACAAGTTTTGAGATGTGAAAGCAAATTAACAGGTGGAGGATTCTTTAAAATACTGACTGAATGAGTTTAAACTCTAGAATAGAACCAGATACATTGATCGGAAGATGGAATGCAGTTTAATTACCTTGCTCTACTAGAATGTGTTAGTGTGTATCCAGTATAAAAACACCTTCAGAAACAGGTCTGTGAGGTTTGATGTTGTATAACTCATGACTTGGTTTCAGGTAACAATACAAGGGGATTTAGTCAAGCTATTTGTAAATGTCTAAGCATCACTAACTTAAATGTGCTAATTTAGGTTTATTACAAAATTAGAACTTTACATGTGTTTCTTTGGGAAGAAGGACTAAATTTTAAAATGTGGGATTTCAATACATAACTAATACTTGTAGTGGGGATAATACATCCCTGAAAATAATTTCTAAATGGGCTTTTAAGAGATGTATACTGGGAACTTCTGTCTTCACCAACTAAGAATGAGATAGTTGAACACACAGCCTAACAATACTAAGCTTAATACCACAATATATAGCAACACAGCACTGGAAAACAAAAGTTAACAGGTCATTCATTAGGTAGTGGGTATTATAAATAAGAAAAGACCCACCTTAAATATTTTGTAATAAGTGCAGTGTATGTGGCATGACTGTGAATACAGACTATGTTGAGAGCAATACTGAAAGTAAAATGTGCTGAAGGGGTAGAGAGATTGATTCTTAGAGGAGATTGAACTGAGCATAAAGGATGGGACAGGAGGATGAGAGATTCCAAGCAAAGACAGTAGCAGCCCGAGCAAAGGCCAGAAAGGACATAATTCAGGGGAAAGAAGTTCAGAAAAAATGCTGAGTGTTGGATACACAGTCTGAGGCTGAAGTGCATGGGAGAAATGTAGAAGATAAGGCTGAAAAGAGAGGTAGAGGCCGGGCGCGGTGGCTCACGCCTGTCATCCTAGCACTCTGGGAGGCTGAGGCAGGAGGATCGCTTGAGGTCAGGAGTTTGAGACCAGCCTGAGCAAGAGCGAGACCCCGTCTCTACTAAAAATAGAAAGAAATTATCTGGCCAACTAAAAACATATATGTAAAAAATTAGCCGGGCATGGTGGTGCATACCTGTAGTCCCAACTACTCGGGAGGCTGAGGCAGTAGGATCGCTTAAGTCAAGGAGTTTGAGGTTGCTGTGAGCTAGGCTGACACCACAGCACTCACTCTAGCCCTGGCAACAAAGTGAGACTTTGTCTCAAAAAAAAAAAAAAAAAAAAAAAAAAGAAGAGAGGTAGAGGTCAGACTGACTTTAGACTCTTTTCTGGAGAAGGGTAGTGATATGGGATTTAGGGAAATAATTCTGAAGGGAGAGAATGGAGGTCACAATGACAAGGCAGGGAGGGTATTGCAAAAGCTCAAGTAAAAGAGAACATGAGAACAAAGTAGGGTGGTGACAATGGGCAGAGGAAGAAAATCAAGAGAGTGCAATGGTAGACTCAACAGGAATTGATTACAGCAATGAGGAAGGGAAAGAGTCCAACCTAGTTTTGTGGTTCTGAGTGTGAAAGGCTATGTGGAGGCTGTGATGATGACCACAAATTCCTTGACATTTCTCCCATCCATTGAGAGTTGGGATTCAATTTCCTTCCCCTTGAATGTGGAACTGGCCTTAATGACTCACTTGTAACCAATGGAAGGTGAGGGAAGTGACACTCCGTAACAGGCTAGGTCAGAAAACAACCATCCTACTTCTGCTTTGTTCTGTGGAATTCACGTTCTGAGCCACCTGTAGGCACTGCAGCCTGCAGTCCCAGCCGAGCCTAGCTTTTGAGTCATCTCAAAGCCTACGCCAGATGTGAGTGAAAAACCTGCAGATGATTCCTGCCTGGATGAATTGTAAGAGCAAAAGACACATGGAAGGATAAGTCATAAAGAAACATTATTTGGCTTTCATATCTGGCACTCTTTAGCATGAAGTACTAAATACTTAAAGTACTTAAATACTCAGCTGACTAGGTGGGTAAGCAAAGTACAGTGATGGACAGAAAGTAGTGGTGAGAAATTTGCTCCAGAGCATTTACATCTCTCCCCCTCAGCCACCCCCTCAGCCCCCCACCATAATATGCATGCATAAGAGAGCAGGAGTTAGGTGTTCAGGCCATTTGGAGGTGCACGCTGGTCTTCTAGTAGACTCAGAATAGACATCAATAAGAATTTGAAAGAGAAATTCACTTTGAATCACAGTAGAATGATCTATTTTCCAATGGTTATGCAATTATTTTCCAGACATAGCCACATCCATAGTAGAAATACATGGTTATTGAAGAACGTAAAAACAGATGCACAAAAAATGTTTGAAATTTCATCTTAATCCAGTCTCCAATAGCCTTAAACACAGTAGGCTAGTCAATCTAGATAAGTGCCTACTTTTTAAAAGGTAAACAGGTTTATTTGAACTTTCGTTCCTATATGCCTACGGTTTTTCCCCAACATCAGCTTTGTTGAAGTATTATTCACATATATAGTAAAATTCATTGATTTTAAATGTCAAGTTCAATGAGTTTTGATAAATGTATAGTCTGGTAACCACCACTACAATCAAGATACAGAACATTTCCATCACCTCAAAATATTCTTTTGTTCCCTTTCACAGCGGATTCCACATCCCCAGCCCCTGGGAACCATTAATCTGCTTTCTGTCATTAAAGTTTTGACTTTTCTAGATTTTTATATAGTGTTTAAGAAAAAAACTCAAACTGTGTTTTTCCTCTGCTCTCACAGAAACACAATAATCATTCAACACAGAAGACTTCTGCGACCAAATGTGTGTAGGTTTTTCCCCACACATCAAGCAAGTGGACACCAGCAGGTATCCTCTAATTCAATTCCATTTGGATGCTATCTTCCTGGAGGTAGTATCAGATCCCACAGGTTGAGGCTCAGTCCCACAAGACTGCCCCCTACCTTCAGAAACCTGTCCTAAGTCTGGCCCTCCAGAACTTCTGACCAACCAGCTTCAAATTGGGGCTCCCATGGCCCACTTTTTGGGTTCGATTAATTTGCTAGAGTGGCTCACAGAACTCAGAGAAACTTACATTTGCCAGTTTATTATAAAGGACATTACAAAGGATACAGATGAAGAGATGCACAGAGCAAGGCATAGGAGAAGGGGTGCGGAGCTTCCATGCCCTCCCTGGGCACGCCACCTTCCAGGAGCCTCCACATGGTCAGCTATCTGGAAGCTCTCCGGACCCTGTCCTCTGGGCCCTTTATGGAGATTTCATTGGATAGGCATGATTGACAATCATGTAGAAATCCAATTGAACAAAAAGGGTATGATCTAAACCCAGCAAAACCTGTCTGTTCAGATTTTTCCTGGCCTCCCTATGAAGTGTTCCTTCCTCCAGGATATGGGGCAGGACCCTTTCTGGAATGAGGATCTTATGAACCACAATCAGATTAGACTCCTGAGATTCTGTTTCCTGAGGCCTGCTTCTGATGCCTAAAGTGTCCTAATGTTATAAGACTGGGGCTATGGGAGTTATGAGCCAGGAACTGTCAACAAAACCCAACATATATATTGTTTGGCTTCTTTCACTTGGCATAATGCTTTTGATGTTCATATATGTTGTGTTTAGCAATAGCTACTGCTTTTCATTGCTGATTAGTATTTTAATGTATGCATATATGAGACATTGTTTATCCATTAACCTGCTGTGGGCCGCTTGGGCTGTTTCTAATTTTTGGCTGAGTAAAGCTGCTCTAAAAATTGAGTACAAAACTTATACTTCTCTTGAGTAAAATACCTAGGAATGAGGAACTATAGTGTTAGTATAGCTGACCCTCGAACAACACGGGTTTGAACTGCAAGGGTCCACTTATACGTGGGTTTTCTTCCGCCTCTGCCACCCCTGAGACAGCAAGACAAACCCCTTCTCCTCCTCCTCAGCCTACTCAAAGTAAAGATGAAGATGAAGACCTTTATGATGGTCAACTTCACCTTAACAGTAAATATATTTTCTCTTCCATATGATTTTCTTAACATTTTCTTTTCTCTCTCTTTATGGTAAGAATACAGTATATAATACATATATGAAATATGTGCTAATCGACTATTATCGATAAGGTTTCCAGTCAACAGCAGGCTATTAGTTCAGTTTTTGGGGAGTCAAAAGTTATACATGGATTTTCGACTGTGCAGGTGGTCATTTCCACCCAATGTTGTTCCAGGGTGAACTGTACTAAAAAATATTTGTGTTTTCCTGTATCAATTATCTTGACAAAATGAAAAATACGAATATTTCTTAGTCTTATTTCATGATAAAATTTATTAGCAGATCTTTTGTAAGGCAGATGAAGAATTCATACATTTTCCAGCCTTTATAAGAGCCACACGCAATCACATACATTCGACATATTCCATGATAATGCTTAATATACATGAGATACTATTCCTTGCAAACTTCAATACATCATGACTCAAATAAACTAATACAGTCATATTACTATATGAACAAAAAAGTCAAACATTAAGAATCCTGTTGTGATTTTTTTCTTAAGAGCAAAAGAGTTGCAAAATCTCTAATTTGAAAGAGGATAATTTCAATTAGTCCATTTTACCAAGAAATACATGTATAAAACGCCTACATGCTTCTCACACTATCTACATTTGCTTTAATTAAAGAATAAAATTATTTCCCATTTCATTTTGCAAATGAGAAACATTTCCTAAATTTACAACATCCCTAAGATTGTTCTTAGTCTAAACTTCCATGCAGAAATATCGGGAATAGGAAACTTTAAATATCAGAATCCAGGGATATAAGCTTTCACATTCAAAGGTGAAGAGAATTCCAACGTTAACAAAGTATGGTTCCATAAAAATCAAAATACAACTTAGACATCCCTTATTTAGGTAACAGTAATGTCACTTTAGAGTTAATAACTACAGATAATCACTGAATTATAACACATGCAGAGTTTAAGAAAATTTCAAGTGCTCCTAAATACCTATCATTATAAAAGTGAATATTCACTTTACATTATTACAGTCTCTAGAGAAAGACCTATAAAGATTGTCAAAGAGACCTCAGCAATGAAAAAGTAAAACTTTCACCTTCAAGTTGTGTTACAAAATTACTAACAAGTCTCAGCTTCACTGAATGAATCAAAATTTGCCATAACAGATTTTTGTGGCAGAAACCAAAACTTTAAAAAATACATGAAACAAAAATAAGATGTTTCCTCATACATATAATCCTATTTATATTCCCTTATCTCAATACTTGGAAATTCAGTGTCATATTTTATAAAGTAACCATATAAAATTATTTTAAAAGTATAAACGAGTTTTATATCAGCTCTGACAATCTGCCATCCCACCACTCATCACTGACAGCATCCAAAACATTTTACCATCTGCCAAAGAGGTGGGGTCCAGAGTGGAGAAGACTAGAGCACTAAGGCACAGGTAACTAACTGCCACACGGTGGCAACAGTGCCGGCCAGTGGAATTGGGGGCACATATCCTGTGTCCTCCAAACCCCAGCACGCTGCTCTGCCTGCATCAGTGTACCCAGTCCCTTGGATGGCGCAGAACTTCCAGAATTTCAGCTTCTTTAGAATTCTCTGAGGGTGAATGCATGTATTCCCATCTACATATGTCCAAAACAGAAACAAAAATTGTAATAATAAAAAATGACACATACAACTCTTTACTTAAAATAAAGGAAAAATAAAATCGTAAGGGTAAAAGTTTTTGTCTCCACTGTGACTAATGTGCCTTGCATCCACTAGACCTCTAAAAAATATGTTCTGGTAAAGAAATTTTCTCATTAATTTTTTGAAATTATTCTTAATAATTCTTGGGCAAATAATTAACAGCTCAGAGCCAAAATACATTTTTAAGATAAACGAGAGTTTCATAAAGTATAGAACCTCAGATGATCCAAGGACACATTTTATTTCTTTAGCTTATCACTTGTGTATAGGTCTTCCCAGAAAAACAGAGGTCAAACTCACCCTTCCCCGTAAAGATCATGACTCAGCTTATCTTCTCTCTCCCTCTATTCTCTCCCTGCAGTCACACAGAGTTGTTATTTACCCTGTCACCCCTTAAAAAATACAATTTGATTTGCCCCTGATTTTCTCATAAAATTAGCAAAGTCAAAACCAACAAAGTCTTAGGTAAGACATCTGCAGTGTTAACTTTCATATTTTGTGCAGGTTAGGGAATTGGGGAGAGGGGTGGATAACTACTATGGTGAGTCATCTCCTTACCGGGCAGTTAGAGGTAAAGACATCAAGATGCTTTCGATCCTGGATCCTGGAGTGAAGAGGCCAAACTTTGTGCCCCGATCATACACCAGATTAAATTCTACATACCTGACATAAAGAAATCAAATAACATTAAGGGCCAGTTGAGTAAAATTTTTCTAAAGACTAGCCCACAGCAAATATTTAAAAGAGGGCTTCTACCCCTCAACTCCCATTAGCTGGAACTGGCACAAAGAACACCAGCCTACAGCCAATTGAGGTTCCTCCATCTGGACAGGCAGAAATAAAAGGGTATTCTACCCACCAAACAATAGGATACAGATTCTGCTTCAACAGGGCAGTTACAAAACAAAAAGGCTATGTTTTCCCATAAATAAACAGAATGGACACAAAGCTGAGAACTTTAAGGCACAAAAAAAATTAAGAAATGGCATCCTTCCTCAGGAGAACCCAGCTCCTTCTGGCCCTCCTCACAGTCTGAGATGTTTCAGAGTGGAATATTTCATTTCACTGCCTATAACTCACAAGTACTACTACTAAGACAATGTAAAACTTCTGTAACTGAAAGACCAAGCACAGCTAACAGTAATCTATTAATAATGACTAAGATATTCTAGATATTCCTCTTTCTTAAAGTAGTTAACAGCATTAATAAGCAGTCATATAATTCAGTCCACCTGCAGATTAACAACAATCATAATAAAAGGCAGAGTTTTCAGTTACAGTGCTCAGTTTTATTTTTTAAGAAAAATATCCTTAACATCAACTAAAATCTCATTCAGTGTATTAGTTTTCCCTTAACTGCCACAGTCATATCTGGATTCCATACAGCTTAAACATCTGTATCTCCTTTTAACATCATGGGATGTAAAAGCGTCTCTTCTCTCCAATTTTAAAAGGATAATTTCTACTACTCAAAGGAATTTAGACTGATTCATAAATCTGGAAATTTTAATAAAAAGTTCCCTTTCAGATCATTTCTCAACTCATTCAGAAACTACTCTCTTGGTCTAAACTTCTCTTAGATACTCTCATTTATCCCACTGGTTACTGTCTTTAAGCCCACCTATAGCAAACTATTCTCTAGAATCCCATAGTACTTCAATTTTTAAAAAGCACTTTTTTGTGTGTGAAAATTTGTCAAAGGCCCTACAGAAATTTAAATATTAATAACTGCATCCATGGATCCTTTACTAGTTCTCACTGTTTATCATTGACTTTTATATACTAATAACTATTTAATACCTTCCTATGTCTAATTCAAAAGATAAGTGATGCTTCTGAACATTTTCCTAAGACCATAGAAAAGAATTTCATCTCACCCAATATTACCTTTCTGAAACATGATCTCTAAGGGATGGCTACGATTCCCTAGTTTGTACTGACATATTTGAAGACCTACGTCAAATGCCCTTGTCATGAGCTCCCTAAATGAATTTTCTGCAGGATCACTCTGTTCCATTCCTCTTTTGAGTGAATGATGCACCTTTCTCTACATTAGGCTCTCTGCCTCCCACCAGGTGGAGATCACTTAGACCTGTTCTGATCCTTTGTACGCATTTATCTTCTCTGACATGCCTGTAAATTATAGACTTTAACTAATTCCCTTCAGTCTCACTGATGCCTAAATTTTATCCTGTTGCTCCTTCCCAAAATACAACAAAACAAAATAAGTTAAAGGTCTTTAATGTCTATTCCCCTATGAAAAAGATGACTGAAAGACAGAGAACAGTAGTAACTGCGGGCACGAGACTGGATGAGATTGCCAAACAGGAGACTGCAGAGTCAAAAGGGAACCAGACTGGCCATGAAAGGGAGACTCATATTGGGAGGGGGTAGGGCAGGGGAAAGTGGAGAAGAGCAACCGTAAAGGACAGAGACAACTGATTATGACTGTAGTACACAAAACCAAAGACAGTGCTGACAACCTCGGGGAAGAGCTGGAGTTATCTGAAGCCCCAGAGCTTACTGCCATGTTAAGGCTCAGAGATAAGGGAGGCAGAAGGAGGCTTTCTTTGAAGAACAGTCACATACCATAATCTAACTCTTCACACTTCTGCCTAACTCACAACACCAGAGATGCAATGATACATACACATTGGAACTTTCAGAATGACTTGTCATTAAATAATGTTAAAAAAAAAAATTATTCCAATGTCTAAGAAGTTTTAAAGGCTTCACCTAATTAGTATGCACAAAATCTGCCAGCTTTCCACATGAAATCTTGTGCAAAACTAGAACACCTTACTTTCCATAGACTTTTACGTTGTCCTCTTAGGTATGTCTTCCCCACTGAACTGTGAGCCTCTTCAGCAGGCCTGTTATGCCCACCTTGATAGTCAGGACAGTGCCTGACCACAGGGGCCCACAACAAGTGTCAAGTGCAAGAAGGAAGGAGTGGTAAAGGCATATCTGAGAAATTACATGGAAACAAACAAACAAAATGTCCCCGAACTCATGCATTAACTAAAAAATTTCTAAAAACAAAACTTAATCAATTCTCAGTTGCCCAAGTTAATAAATGAGGACCAGATAGCACAGGCAATCATAGGAAAGAATAAATACATTTATCTCTAGACTTGGAACATTATTTAAGTTGACCTCTCAGGGCAAAAGCTTTACCTCCTTAGTACTCAAAGCTTCGTATGCCTGAGAGAGAATTAACACAAATGAGATAATCCATTTTACACACAGGGACCAGTACTGTACAGAAAATTAATGGCAATGAGAAATTGACACGGGCCGGCAGGCTGAATGATTTGGAGCTGATTCACAAGTACACCCTGAGTGAAGATGAGCTCATATTGGTCCCTCAGCTGAGCTCCCCAAGCTCAGTGCAGAGCAGGGTGGCTGACTGAGTACTGTGGTAAGAAGCACAAGCCTGCTTCAACTACTTAACTTACTCTATGCACAGAAAAGACTGTAAGTTTTAAAGTCACAATGACCCAGTTCCACATCTCAGGTCTTCTATTTGCCAGTTATGTAATCGTGGGCAAGGGACTTCCTCTCTGAGGGTAAGTTTGATCATCTGCAAAATGATGATTCCCTCTCACAGGTTTGTTGAGGAAATTAGATGCAAAATGCCTAACATAGTGGCTGGCACATAGTAATGGCTCCAAAATCAGTAAAATTTAACATTAAGTGTAAATAATTTCTGTAGCTGTTATTTCCATTAAATAACTTCCATGAAATCTTTAAGATGAATGAAAAAAGTTGTGATCCAAAATTACAAAGCAGCAAAAACATTAAATGATGCCCATATCTTGGCACAAGCATGGAGGGCATCACTGGAAAATGAACTAAAAGAAATCAGCAGAATTACATTCAGCAAGTACTTACTACCTGCCTACTCTGAGTCTCTAATGCATAGATAAACAAACTTTGCTACTCTTATAATGTTATTATACACAACGCCCTTTAATTTGGTTAATACCCATCCGGTGATAAGAAATTAACACAACTATCACAAAGCACCTGCCCAAGACAACACAATATGCATGATTATTATGGCTTCTCCACTTTCCCCAGTTATGCCATGAGGCAGTTCATTCCCCTATCACTCACCGTCCTCTTCTGAGCTGCTGCCACAGCTTCTCCTGGGGGGTGAATGAGTCATCACAGTGCTTTTTCACAAGAGGAATATAAGAAGGAACTACAGCCTGGGCACAGCTCTGCACAAAGCGAAATACCTCTTCCTGGGACGGAGAGTCAAGATCATCAAAAAAGATACCACCAATGCCCCTCCGCTCTCCACGATGGGCTATCAAGAAATAATCATCACACCTGGAAAACACAGCAGGGCCAAATCAGGGATAAAAGCGGGGGGAAAAGACATGAAAATCAACGTGAAACTTTCAGGTCACAGCACCACCCTCAACTAATGCCAGCATGGTGTCCTTACTTCCTGTCCAGCTATCAAAATGAAACTAGGACTTTAGACAAATTATCTGCAGATATAACCAATGTAGAAAATGCTTATACTCTTATCTGTAAAGCAACCAGACAATTTAACACAAATCTATCTTAAAGGATGTGGAACTCTAAGAATTTTAGTAAAAAGAGAAACAGAGTCCAATATTTATACTGCATTTCTTGAAACAAGCAATGCTGCCGTCCTCAGAAGCACTAACGCTTTTGCAGGAGGCAGGGGGATAGGAATCTTCTACAAACAGTAACATCAAACAGGGTGCAAACCCAAGCTTTCTCTAGTTTTTTTTTTTTTTGGCCAAAGGAAGATACTGTAAACAATCTCTAAGGTCTCTTTTAGCAATAAAATTTGATGGCTCTATAGCATGCACAACTGAGGGAAGGGCTGGTGGAAATAAATGTTCAGAGAATAAAAGTCTTCAAACATATTAAAGCTTACTCTTTCTTGTGAGTCAGCACATGAAACTGTTAATCTGTTCTCAAGTCTTTTCCCCGCTATGTCTATTAGATCAGGTTTCCTAAGAAGCCCTTTCCTACATGCTAACCTTGTAGAATAGTTTGTGTCTTGGAAATAGTTATTTTGGTGATCTCTGCTCAATAAGAATCTCTAAATAGAAACATCTGTTCAATCAAAAACTAAACACACCTTAAGTAAAACCTCAAGAGCCTAAACTCAAAAATAAAAAAAAAAAAAAAAGGCAACAGATGCAAATCCCTAGAACTGATGCACTGGCATAACTCACTTCAATTGTGATTTGTTGGCATTCCTTTATATGCACATTTTATTAACACAATTTAAAAAGTATATCCTGAGCAAGGTTGTAATGTCAGCTTTTAACCCAAATCGTATTATTTCAAAAGCTATCTTCACAAAATTATAATATTAAGAAATTTACTAAGCACTTATATTAAAAACTTTTTAACTAGCCAGCATCCTATTTTATTAATACTGCTTAAATAAAGTTATCTCAGTAATAACTATAAGCAGAAACCAAAAAAAGAGAGTATCTATCCCACCAGTCCTCCTGGAAGGATGCTGAGTTCTGGGAGAGAGAGGGAAAAAAACCCTGTATATGGCTGTACAGTTTTCAGTGGTAATGTTAAATAAAGAAAAAAATATTCAAATGGTTTATCTTTTCTGAGGATTTTAAAGCTGAACTCCATGTTCTTGCATAAATGATATTAACATCCCACAATTATTAGCTCTAAAACAAAACAAAAAGATAAAAGTCCTTTCTATTCTTCCTTTTTCAGGAATGCCAATTAATTCTAAGCAAAATTGAGTACTTTACCCTTATTCCAAACAATTTATGCTGAGACTCCATTTGACATCTAACAAATATTCTGGGTCTTCTCACAAATTCTCATGTGGGATGAAAATTTAACATCACACCCTAGGATTAAAAATCCTGATTCTCAGGCATAGATCATCTTATGGTTTATATTCTACCATTCTAAATCATTAGGGATAAAAAAAAAAAAAAAAAAGATGCTACTACTCAATACATATTACAGACATCCAAATATTCCTAAGTAAATAATTTACTAAAACTATTTAAAACTGGTATTCCACTTCTTCTGGCGACCAAAGTAAGAAAACAATTCAATCTTTATAAACTGAGGAAGGTATTTAGTGACAGAACAGTTGCCTTTGGGACACACAGAAGGAATGGAATATTTTTGGGGGGTCATGAAAAGTTCAATACCTTTACCTACCATTTTTTAAATTTGGGGTAGAGATCTGGACCGTGCTGGTCACAAGCCTCCTTTAGAGTTCTGTGAAAATGGACAGCATCCTCTTGGTTCAAGTATGTTGGAGTGAGGTCACATCCACCACCAAACCACCAGTGCTTGCTACCTGCCAAATCAAGACGTGGGATTCTGAAGTAGACTTTGAGATTCAGCACACTACTGAGTATACTAGTGACCTTAAGTCAGCAGCTTAATTTGTTAAGCATGTAATGGGCGATAATCAAAAAACATTTAACTGAATATAGCATTCAAGGCCAGTAAGGTCAAAGCAGAAAAGAAGAGGTAAAAGCAGAGAGAAAATAAAGTAGGAAATTAAAAAGTGAGAGAGTAGAAACAGGCAGGGAAATGATATGCTGGCCAGTGAATGACAAAACACCAATGTGGATCAGACAGCGGCTCGCAATTCTGGCTGTCTATCAGAATCACATGAGGAGCTTAAAATACCTTTGCTAGATCACAATTTAAAACAAACAAAAAAAGCCACACATCTCTGGCCCAGGCATCTACAGTTTATAAAAACTCCTCAAGAGATTCTGACACTCCCTCTATTAAGAACCACTGCCACCCTTCCCCTTCCCCTAGAAAAAGTAAAAAAACACTTGCTGAGAGAGGTGGTTTACCATTTGAGAATAAATGTTTCATGTGCTTATTTAGGTCTGCAGGGTTGTCAATACCAGTTACCAACTTTTCAACATTAAAGGCTGAACCAAACTAAATGGCTTCAAAATCAAAAGTTAAAGCAGTGACTTTAAATGCCATCACGTGCAGAGACACCAACAGGCGTCGGCGTGGCACTGCACAGGTGCTCTGGCAGGGGGTACCAGATGGCCTGCTGATGGGCGACAGGCTGGAACTACGTGCACATGAAGCCTGATCAACTGCACCCCATTTTCAACCCACTGCTAATGCACTGCTGACCAAGAAAGCTATGCATGTGTTAAATATTTTCCAAAAGCAAGTTCTCAGTTTCAACTTAACCTCATATATAAGGTCTTCCCTTCAGGTGTAATGAATTTATATTTGCCAAGAACTCTAAAGTTCAGGTTCATCAAATCATTCCTTCTGTGTTGGAGGAAATATGGGAAGGTCAGAGTCAAACAATACCATTCTCGCTTTTCATGTCTAGTGTATAATCCATTGTATCTGCTAAGGAATAAGCCTTCATATGTCTCCTGAAAAACCTAGTTAAGACTATTTTTTCTCACTTTTAGAGGTTATGCCCTCTTATCTGTTTTACAACACACATTTTGCCCAATAATACTTTGCATGGCTCCGGAGACCCTTACCATCAGCTTCTTCTACTTCAAAGTATCTGTAGTTGAAATGGAAAGAAGGAGCATGAGGATTCTTGGGGTGGATAACGGAGCTCACGCCCATGGCAGTAAATGGCAATTTATCTGCAAAGTAAAACACATAGTGAGCTACATTCAATCACCTGGCTTAATACAAATTAACTCCAATGTGATTTCTGAATCAATTTTCAAAAGCTGCATTTTGTCCCTTAAAATATAATTTTTAAAAAGTAATTGTGAATATGCTTATCTGGCTTATGCACCCCAAATGGCTTTTTCCAGAAGAAATATTTGTTTTATAAATAAAACTTGTGGGGAAAATAAGGTTTCCAGGGACTACTACAGGCTGTCAAGATTGTCCAGTTTACCATCATTACTCTTCAGAATTCTTCCTCTGCTTCTCATTTGTTTTGCTGCTTCCGCAGAAAGATTTCCATGAATGACAGAAATGCTCACCCCAGCCTTTTCAAAAACACTCCCATCTTGAAGTATACAGCTGATGCCACCACCTCCTGTTTATAGAAATGTAAAATAAGGAGTAAGGATACTTACATAAGAAGTAAGTGCAAAACTGAAAACAACCCTTGTATGAAGGTGGTTATTTTTCTCCTCTGTTTCCCAAATCTTCTATAATATCAGTTTATATTTTTATATTTATATGTTTATAATGTTTATGTACAATAAAATTAGATAACCAATTTAGCTTTATGACATAAGCTACTGATGCTGGGCAAATACTGAACCTCCCCATATCACTGAACTGCATTATTTCTTCCATATTCTTATGCCATTATTTAAAATAAATCACTGGGAAAAAAACTGAAGATAGAACTACCATATGACCCAGCAATCCCACTGAGTATATCCAATGGAGGGGAAATCGGTATATTGAAACTGCACTCCCATGTTTATTGCAGGACCATTCACAGTAACCGAAATACAGAATCAACCTAAGTGTCCATCAACACATAAATGGATAAAGAAATTGTGGTACATATACACGATGGAATATTACATAGCCACAAAAAAGAATGAAATCCTGCCATTTGCAACAACATGGATGGAACTGGAGAACATTATGTTAAGTAAAATAAGCCAAGCACAGAAAGACAAATCTCACACGTTCTCACTCATATGTGGCAGCTAAATATTAAAAACAATTGATCTCATGGAGACAAAGTAGAATGACAGTCACCAGACGTTGGGAAAGGTAGTGGGGAGGGGGGGATAAAGTGGGGATGGTTAATGGGTACAAAAATACAGTTAGTTAGAATGAACAGTATTTGATAGCACAACAAAGTAACTATAATCAACAATAAGTTAGGGTATACTCTGTATGCTGTATCAAAACATCATATGTACCCTATAAAGATATATAACTATTATGTACTCATAATTAAAAATAAAAAAATTTTAAAAAGTAAAAAATAATAAATCACTGGAATATTCTCCCTTCAAATACCACTGTTCAGAATGGCATCCATCAGTTATGACATATGAGAGAAAGCTAAGGTTAAAAACAGGCATGGGTATACTTGAAGGGTGTTCTATTATTGCTAGATTTAAAAGCTCCATATTATTTCAAAATTTCTTTTCCTCAGTGTGCTGCTTGCCTTTTAATTTTATTTATAGGCAATTAAAAAACAGTAGATATTCAAACTCTTAAGGGATTCGGAACCTTAAACTCTAAAGTGAGACACACATCAATATTTAGGTATAAATTTAGTCTTACTATTAGTTTTTGCTTTTTAAGACACTAGGGTCACTGCAAGGGCATTGTTTCATGAAGGTTCATGTTTGGCTTGTTTTATTTCTAAGAACTTTTAGAACTGGATGGGACATAAAATGAACCAGTACAGCCCTCGTATATTCTAAATGAGAAAACTGAGGTTCAGAGAGGCAAAATACCTTATCTGAAATTACACAGCTGCCAAATGGCTGAAACAGTATGTCTCAATGCTGTCTATGTTTCAGACAACATTCTTAGCACTTTACATACCTTCATCTCATTTAATCTTCAAACTTTCATACATATACATGTGTGTGTATGTGTGTGTATATATATTTATATATAAATTTTCATCTCATTTCATCAGTGGAAAAACAGAGGCACAAAAAAGTTAAGTAACTTCCAAAGGTCAAACAACTAGTCTAGGACTGAAGGTTGTGTCCTACCTAGTTCAATAGTCTTCACTTTAAAACATTACAAAATGGAAAACACTATGAAAATTAGATATAACTTCATTTAATATATGTGTGGCAGTATCACAGCTCAAAATCTGCTGGTGAGAAATTGCTGTTGTATTTCCAGCTAGGAACGGTAAGGAATCCTTCAAGTTTATGATCAAGATGTGGGGTAACAACATGGTCATGAATATGACTCCACGAGAACTAGGTTTTGATACTTAAGTATTTTAGCACTGGAGAGAAAGATTTTCCTAGCAGGAAATCTGATGGGTGCATTTGGTAGTGCTACTGATAAACCAATCAAATATATTTTGTGCAACAGGAAACAGAAGTGGGGAGATTCTTACACAATGAGACCCTCAGCTGGAGGCGTCTGGCTGACGCTCATGGTCCGCAGAAGCTGAGTTCTTTCCATCTCCCAAGGAGGAAAGAGGGCAAATGCATCCCCACAAGCAGATGAAATCTGTTCAATAATCTACTGAAATCTTGTTCAATAACAAACTTTGGACACTCAAGCTTGTTGGCTGCAAACACTCTTTAAGATTTCTACAAAAAATGCCATTATGGAATTGCAAAGATGTTGAGATGCCCAGTACTACAGTGACAGCAGATCTGGGTCCACACCTGCAAGCAGAGAGCTGATGACCCTTTCAGTCAATCTTCATAACGGCCTCCCCTCTGTGGGGACCCCCTAGCTACCCTTATCCCACATCGTGGGCCATTTAATTCTGCCTGCAACCTAGGGCCCGACCTTCTCCCCTCATCTCCACCTCCCGCTAGGGGCCGATCTCCTTACCTTCCTTCCTCTCCCACCGGTCCACAGAGAAGCTGGCGACCCCATCTACCTGTGCCAGCGCCTGGCACACCTGGGCCTGGGTCTCCAGGATCAGCAGCTCCATCTTGGTCTTCATGTCGCCCGGCCTCCTCCGCAGCTCGCGCAGATCAGTCACCGGCGCGGCCATGAAGCCGCTGCAGCGGCGGGCCAGCTCATCCTCCTCCGGTTTCTCCAGCGACGGGCTCCGGGCCCCCGAGCTCTTGGGCACCATCTCCGCCTGCTGCACATGCCCAAAGGCGGCGGCACCCAGCCCCGCCACCCCACTCAGCGCCGCTGCCAGTCCGGTCCGCAGCCAGGGGCCGCCTCTCGCCGTCGGGCCGTGCCCCAGCGCGCGGCTCTGCACGGTGCCATGGGTGCCAGGGAGCCGGCAGATAGGTCCGGCTGCGCTGCGCTGGGACCAAGCACGCAGCTCTCCGCAGCCGCCCCGCGCCGCGCGCCACCAGGGCCCTGCGCTCGTCCTGCTCAGGTGCAAGGCCATGCTTCCGGCTCCAGCGCTGTCACCTGGGACAGTGTCCGCGTCCCAGAACCCGTCCTCTGAGGCCCGGGGAGCTCTCGAGCCGGCGAGCGCACAGGCAGAAGGCGCCTTTGCGGAAAAGCGCGGCTGCCGGGCGGGCCCGGGCGGCGCGGGGGATGCTGGGAGCTGTAGTCTGGGCCCCTATCGCCGCCTGCAGCGGCCGCGCGCGGGGCGGGAGATTAGAATCCACCGCGCCCAGGAGGGCGGGCCGACGGCGAGAAGGCTGGGGCGAGGACGCTGCGAGAGGGCTGTGGAAGCGAAGGGAGAGATAAAAGAGGCGGTCTTGTCACGTACACCCCCGGGCCTGCTGTAGGTAGCCACAGGGAGAAGACAAAGTAGGCCTGGGAGGCTGAGGACGAACTGGGGCAGAAATATGGCACAGATCCTCGTCCCACTTTGAGTTTGTAGAATACGGATCCTGGCCCGGCATCTGTAGACCACTTTAACGCGGGTCCTGGTCCTCTAGAGCTACGGTCCCCAACCCCCGGGCTGCGGCCTGGTACCGGTCCGTGGCCTGTTAGGAACCGGCCGCACCGCCGCCTGAGGTCTTCCCCACCCCCCACCCCCGTTCGTGGAATAATTGTCTTCCATGAAACCCAGGAAGCCGGCACAGCAGGAGGTGAGCGGCGGGCGAGCAAGCGAAGCTTCAGGGGTATTTACAGCCGCTCCACAAAGCTCACCTCACGGCCTGAGCTCCGCCTCCCGTGGGGACGGCTGCTCTAGCGCTTCTAGAGCTCGTAGTAGTGGAGGCGGAGCCTAGGTAACTCTTTGCCTACGAGCGAGTTTCTAAAGGGAGTGGGAAAAGCTAGGAAAGGGTCTCTAAAAGAATCTAGGAAAAAGACTTTCTGGGAGCTAGTCCACATCACCGTTCTGTTCCTAAGATCTTGCCAGGCCTTGCTTCTACGGTGCCCACTTGATTATTTTAGAACTAGGAAGAGCAAATTGACTGTTGCACTTAACCAGCATAAAATTCCTGATCTGGTGTATTTTGGTGATTAAGAAATTTTAAAATATGCTACTATTGTAGAGTCTTCCCAAATATTTCTCTCATTTAATATCTCCAACGACTGTAAACTAGGCAGGGCCTACATCCGTCCTCCTTCCTCCATCTCTGTCTTCCTCCCTCTGCCCCCACCCTCCACACTTTCAAGAGTTGAAGGAACAAGCTAACAGATTTGATATGCAGGGTACCCCACCAACCCCGCAACCATGCCTAGCTCCATGGTTCCTGGACATAAAAGTGTAAGAACTATTGTCATGGGCTAATTTGTCTTGTAAGTCTCAAGGATAATTTTAATTTCTTGTAGTAGATAATAATTTAAGCCACTGGTGGCTATTCCCACATATTTTCCCTTAGTGACTAGATGCACTGATGGAACTTCAATAGCTATGGTTCAGACCAGTTGTTAAAGCCAGCGTATCTTATCCGTCCACGACTGCATCTGGCCACACTCACCCTGGGACACAGTGTTGGCTGGGTGGACGTGCTTGCCCAAGCCCAGTAGCTGAGAGTCAATGGAAGGCAAAGCCTGGATTCAGAAGTGAGTAAATGACTTTTAGGGAAGAAAAATCATTACCTTTTAGCCACAGTGTAAACTGCCAGGAGGCCAAATCAGAAGAGAAGGAAAGGAAGTAAGAATTTTCATTCTAGGAAAGGTTGTTTGCCTCTTCTGGATATCTGTGATAGGATTGGGGTGGCCTGGTGATAATAAGTGAATCTTGTTAATGAAAAGGAACCTCTCTGCCCCATTTAGAAACCCCTTCATGATTGCTCTGATTCTGCGAATACCCATAAAGTTAGTAAAAGCTAAGTAAGAACAGGCTGTTTTGAACATTTGCCCAATCACAAAGGCTGGTCCTGAGCAAATTGTGTACTAGCTTCCAGGTTTCCATCCCTCCCTCCTTAGTCTCTCTATGCTAAGGGCCTCTCTCTCATTTTCTCCTCTGGTTCCCAGAACCTTTTTTACCATCAACCTGTTACGCAATGCTTGAGAAAGGCCTGGCTGAGCACCTTGGCTCAGGCCTATAATCCCAGGGAGGAGAAGATCGCTTGAGTCCAGGAGTTCAAGGCCGCAGTGATCTATGATTGGATTGTGCCACTGCACTCCAGCCTGGGTGACAGAGCAAGACTTCTCTAAAAAAAATAAAATTTTTTTTTTTTTTTAAAAAGAAGAAAGGCCTTAATAGCTTCGTTAGTGTGAGTTTAAATCACCTGCCTAAGCATTCAATCTGCATTGCTTTGTAGCTTTTTTATATGACCCTATGAGCCAAAAAGATTCTGACTAGCCTTATATAGACTTGCTAGGTATAGGTATATAAATATCATTTTTCAAACTCCACATGCTTCCAGTTTTATTACTTTCTGTTTCTTTCCTGTACTTTCATCTTTGTTGACCAATTCCCTCTCTCAATTATCCATTTTTGTAAAATGTCACATGGATTTATCACTGGGAGACAAGGAAACAACACAGCTACACATGTTGCATACATAAACTGTGCATAAACTGAAAAAACAGACATGCGGTGACCAATCACCAATAGATTTTGAAAAAGCAGCGTGATTGGTCAGTGAACGTTATGCACACCTATTATTTAGTGATTTGTGGACTGAAGAGCTAGCACAAGGTCTGTACTTTACACAATTACCCACAGTTACATAATGTGGTAGCTGAAATTTGGACTCTTATTGGGGAACTGGTTATATTTAACTAAACCATTATAACAAACAGAAGTGTTTGCATATTGGAACCATGCAATGCAAAGACTGCCTGCACTTATTTTTGAACTGATTGTCTAGGTTTGTAATTATAGAAATCCCAACCATGAAGGACTATGAAGCAAAGAAAACAAGGTTTTCAACAGAATCAATAGCATCTCTATAAAAATTCTATCATTTCATTAACTTGATTTCTTAAAATACCTAACACTTATTTTTTTGCCTATTTCTGTGGATAATTGGCACTTAAAGAATCATATAAAAATTTCCAAATATATAGGAAATGGTTTGTGGCAGAGACAGCTAGTGGTCCACCAAAAATCCATTCTTCTCTTCTTTCTTTAATAATAATAATCCAGGTTTTAGTGGGGCATACAGATACTTCACTAAATACTACACACTCTTATCGTCTCTTGAAGCTTATGACCAAATTCTGGCCAGTAGGATGTGAGCAGAACTCTTGTGTGCCACTGCTGAGTTTGTTCTTAAAAGGAATGGCTGTGCTCTTCTCTGGCCTTTTCTCCACTGGCTGGGATAGACATGTGAGGGTTGGAAGTGGAGCAACCACTTTGAGCCCAGAAATAGAATCTGTGTGTTGAGTGAGGCTAGAGCTGCGCTATGCACCCTGAACTACTGTCTCAATCAGTATCTGAAGGTCACATCAGAGAGAATAAACTTCATTCTTGTTTTAGCCACTGCATTTTGGGGTCTTTTTGTTATAGACACTTAACTCTGCCCTAACAAATACATAGATGGCTTCCTGTGTGGAAATAAAGAATAGCCTAATATAGTAACACAGGGGATTTGTATACATCACACTAAATAGTTAATGGATTATCTCGCTTCTGACGTTTGTCTAAAAAGGACAAAAGAAAAGCTGACGGCCTTAAGTCTATAGAATCCCCTTCTGAGAGGATAAACTGAGCAGGACCTGCTGAAGACAATAATGGTATAATGAAACCAACATTGATAGGATAAATAAAATCCACCTCTTGCGGGATGGATGTGGTATTTCCCACTTAGCAGTTATTATGCACGGAGGCTATGACCTTCCATTCCTAATAACCAGCTCTGTTGGGATGGGGCTTCCAATATTTAAATTGAATCTCCAGGAGCTGCTGAGGTCTAATGAGAGAGACAATTATCTGGCAGTACTGTATATGATTTCTTTGTGACAAAAATAAATTTAAGGTAGTACTAACCGGTTAAGTCATTGATATGAAAATAATTTATCCTGCTACAACCATTGAAACATGTGCATCATTGCCAAAATCTGTATTAGTCAAGGTAAAAACAAACAAAAAAAAGGAAATATGTGCATCATGAAAATTTGGCTCTTTTGTAAGGAGCAGATAAAAAAGATATGACAGAATACCAACAAATTGTGACACACATGTGTGTACACTAGAGGGCACTCATCTTCCACTAATTCACAAACCAGTGTATAGAAGGATCACCTTGGGATCTTGTTAAAAATGTATATCCTGAGGTTGTGGAAGGACCTGCAAATCTGCATTTGAATGAGAGGCTATCTAAGAGCATGGTTAAGGGGATGGCTCATAGAATGTGACTGCTAGGTTTGAAACCTGGCTTTGCCACTTGTGAACTTAGACAATTATGTAACCTCCCTGTGCCTTGGTTTCCTCATCCATTGGATGAAGTTAGAAATGGTACCTACCTCTTAGGGTAGCTGCGATGATTAAATAAGTTAACTCAGAACACAACCTAGTGCCTGGCGATAAATATTAGCTGTAATTATAAGTATTTTTAATAAAGATGTTCAATGATTTTGTTGCAGGGGAGCCGAGAACCACTCTTGAGAAACACAGAACGATTTTAAAACGATATTCTTACTAGAGACTCCAGAGTCAGGCTGAGACCTCAGGTTCTGACCCCTGGCTAGAGCGATGATGGAATGGGGGAGCCAAAGGTGCAGAGTGAAGAACAGAGCAAATGAAGCTGGTCTTTATATGCTCTGTCAAGGAGCTCCTACTTTACCAGGGGTCCCCCACCTATGGTGAGTTGTATAATTATTTCATTATATATTACAATGTAATAATAACAGAAATAAAGTACACAATAAATATATTAATAATGAGCTTGAATCATCCCCAAACCAACCCCCGCCCCTGACTCAGATCTGTGGAAAAATTGTCTTTCATGAAACAGTCCCTGGTGCCAAAAAGGTTGTGCATTCGGAAGTCTGGAAATTTATCAAAAGGCATTGAAGCAGAAGAGGACATAATCTGATTTATATTCGAGATAGATTACTCTGGAAGCAAAGTTGGGGATGGGAGGAAAGGGGGAGGGTGGAGGCGGTAGATTGGGGAGCTCAGGTAGATGTAAAGCTGCTCCTTTTCCAACCTCAGAAAGGGTCTCCAGAAAACATTAGGATTATCCATATCAGTGACTCTAATAATAACAATTTGAACATTATAAATCCTTCTTGGGAGCACAAAACAGAGTGGAGCTTATAATAAAACACCTTGCCTCACCTGCACCCTGTGATTTATACACAACATATAGAGTACCTGGTTGGCATCCTCCCTAGGTTTTGAGGCAGCAAGTCCTGCAGAGAGGACGCCTGTGAACTATGTGGTCTCCAGGGAAAAACTAGACTGTTCTCCATAGCATCAGAAGCTTAGATGCTCTTCAACTGGTGCATCTCATCCAGTAATCCTGTAGATGTTGGGGTAGATTTTCAGGAACTGTGGCACCTTTGAAGTGACTGAACTGAGAGATATTGAAATGAACTTCATTTCTGCTTATCATGCTCCTAGCTAGAATGGGAGGAGCTGCCACAGCGGTGGGAGGGAGCGGAGGAGGAGAGGAGAGCTAGGGTCATGCTCTCCTTGGCTGCTGAGAATTCACCAGCACTCTTCTGATACCACTGAATTAGCAGTGCCAGGGAAAACAGCTATATGAGTATTTTCTCTAGTACCTGAGGAGTGACTCTGAATGATTTCATGAGAAAGGAATTCATTCCTGGGGGCCCCTCTGCCAGGAGCAGTTCCTACTTGTGTACTCAGCCAACCCTTCTGTATCACCCACATTTCTAGTCTCTAAGTTGAAAACATGCAAAATGTAAACAGATAAAACTTCTCTGTTAGAGCTGTTGAAATTGCAAAATCATCAGATGTTATCTTAGACTGTTTAGAGCTAGAAGAAACTTAATCCAATGGTTTTCAAACTTGATTTAGTATCAGATCTCTTCAAACAAAATCCTTTGAAGAAGTCCAATTAACATATGAACAGAAAGCAGAGCTGCTCCTGTTGTCCAGGGTTTCTGGCTAAGCAAACCCTCCCCTGTGTGTCAGCCTCCAACACCAGATTGTGTGAATCACTTCTTTGAACCACTAGGACCAAGAAGAGCCAAGTCTGAAAGTCATGATTAAACGAATTCTTTTATTTTACAAAGAACAAAAATGAGTCCCAGAGAGTTGAGTGTAAGAGCAATAGGGAGGTTGCATAGAAATAAAATTAAAGGTCACTGTTCAAATTCATGGTAGAGAATAGAGACTGAAAAAAAAATTTGTTAAGGGTTTCTTTGGGGTTGGATCAATGAGTCAAAAAGTACAAGACAAATTGGAACGTGTAAGGGGTGAGAAGAAAATTTAACTTAGATTCAGAAAAAGACTTCCAATATAAAAGGATACAAACTTTGGAACTATGAAGTTTCTGGCTTGGAATCCGTTCAACATAGCAAAACTGCTTATCTGTCAAGAGAGAATCAAAGCTAGCTTTTAATGACAGCCCTACCTGGAGGTGGAGATGTCAGCCCTACCAGCCATTAGTCATCATCATCTTGGGCATTATCAAATATCCATTAAAGGTTTTTACAAGTTAAACACAAAAGCACTTCTCACCCTCCCCGTTCCTCACCCCGAAACACCGTTTTTGCAGATCCATGGTTTAGACAGACAACACAGTGATTTTCTGATGATTCGTGGGAGGAACATTACCCAGTTCCAACCTTTCTCACTTGGCTCTCTGTGTTGAAAATTAAACTCAAAACTTACCTGATCCAGGAAATGTTTATCCACCTAACTGCACTTGTCATTTTAGCAATTTCTATTCTTAATTTACTTCACTGAAACTTTGTTTCTCACCTGTAAGATAGGGATAATAATAATAAAATTCTCAGTGTTTTTATATGAGTAAAAGGAAATAAGATATGTTAACTGTTTAGCACAGTGCCTGGCACACAGCAATTATTTAAAAGCTTTTAGTTTCTTCTCTGGCATGTATCTCTGATAGACTAAGTTCAAATTAATAAGAATTTGAAAGAGATAAAATTTCTTTTTAGGTATCTTTCTATATTTTTTTTAGAATCCACTCTAATGTCTGGGCCCTGTTATTTTTTATTTCTTTCCCTCCTCCCTCCACTTTTTTTTAATTCTGGAATAACTGTGGTCAACTTTCATTAATATGGAAGGTAACTGATGATGGTAAGAATCAAAGTGGAGAATAAAGCTGATACCCATATTCAACACTATAGGTTACCTTTAGTTACAAAGTTTTTCCCTGAAACATTCACAGAAGAGGGTCCATTTGCCATGCCTGTTTCATCTTTAGATGGTTAGAAAACAACTTTTATCATTAATTAATAAATTCTGTAGCACTGACCAAAGATAGGTCAATCCAGAACAGCTAAAATTAACCCCTGCTATTCAAGTGGAAATTCTAGAACTGAAAATTTTGATATCTGAAATGAAAATTTCAGTGGATGGGCTTCACAACAGATTGGAGATTTGAGAAGAAAGTCTTCTTAAAATTGAGGACAAATAAATAGAAATTATCCAACTTGAATAATAGAGAAGGGAAAAAAAAAACATTGAAATAAGAATGAACAGAGCCTCAATGACCTATGGGACAATATCAAGAGATCCGTATATTTTTGTAATCACAAAGAGAGAGAAAGGAGAGGAAATAGGACAGAAAAAATATTTGAGGAAATAATGGCCCCAAACTTACCAAATTTGGTGAAAAACATCAGTTTACAAATATAAGAAGCTCAGCAAACACCAAGTAGAATAAACACAAAGAAAACCACACCTTGGAATATTATGGCCAAGCTAATGAGACCAAATATAAATAAAAAAGCTTGGAAACAACCAAAGATAAAGGAAAAATTCACACAAATGAAAAAATAATATGCACAATGGCTGACTTCTAATACATACCAGAAAACAATGGAATGACATACTTAAAATCCTGAAAGAAAAAAATTTATCAACTCAGAATTCTATATCCAGTGAAAATATTCCTCAAAAGTGAGGGTAAAATGATTACATTTTCAGATAAATGAGAACTGAAAGAATTAGTCACTATCAGACTATAAAAGATTATTTTTTCTTTTCTTAAATTTTTTCAGAGAAACAACCAAAGGTTTAAAGCAAAAATAATGTTACTGGTTTTATAACAAATGTATAAATATAAAATATATCACAACAATAGACCAAAGGATGAGAGAGGAGCCATATTGGATTATACTTCTGCAAAGTTCTTAACTATACATAAAGTATTACAATATCAATTCTACATAGACTGTGATAATTTAAGGATTAATATTGTAATCACTAGAACAACCTCTTAAAAATACAAAGAGGCGCAGCTCAAAATACAACAGAGAAGTTAGGATAGAATACTAAAAAAAAATCAATTAATTCAAAAGAAAGAATAGAGGAACAAAGACAGCTGGGAGAAACAGGAAACAAATAGCCATATGGCCTTTCCTATTCATCTCAAATAGTGGAAGGGAACTGCTCCCTTTTCTGAACACTCTAACCACTCTCACATTTTTTTCACATTATACCTTGCATGGCAGTTTTTTTTTATTTTTGCTATTTTTTCTCCTATTAGATAAAAGATTTTTGAGGATGGGTGTGATGGTCAAATAGAAGAAGAGATGAAAACTGTGCAGACCTTCAAATTTACTAGAAATTCAGTTTAAGTACCCCTGGATGTCTTGTTTGCTTCCATTTGAATAAAAAAATGAGTAACCAAGAATAGGTTTGGGCAATTTTACAAGTTATTTCAAATATATTTTTTTCCCCCTGGCCAATTAGTCTAATCATTTCTACACAGGGCCAGCTGATCAACAGGGCACCACAAATTACATCCAAACCAGATGGCAAAGAGGTTTCTTATTGATGAGCATCAACTTAACTAATTGGCTGTGTGGCCATCTTACCCTTGGCAGTGGAGAGTGTCACGGTTGCCTTAATGTCAGCCATGGGTAAGGTACAGGAGGGGGATGTGACAGCACACCTGGTATGTATTATGATATCAATTTCAGGTGTGATGATGCTAATGTTTTCTGTGACCACAATTTCTGAGTCTTCCAGAACAATCCTATAAATACATTCTTAGTTATCAGATTTGGGGTTCAAAGAACATTATAATATTTATGATAATATTATGAATTAATATGGAAACTCCTAAAAACACCCTTCTTCAAAAGCTCAGCAATTCTTATAGTTCCCATAATCACTCTGCAAATGATGAGATGAAACTTGCAATTTTGGTCTAAGAGTAAATGACCTCACTCTGTTATTACTATTATCAGGCCTCCTCAGAGAGTAGTTTGCAAATAAGCACTTGGGAACAAATAATGTTTTATTTGTGAACCTTGATAATTTAGCTATAGACATATTGAATGTACTTTGAACATTTTCTCAGTGGAAGTTCTTTTTTAGTCCTTTAATTTTCGTATCATATATTTTTTTCTTTTCTTTTTTTTTGTAGAGATGGGGTTCTCACTATGTTGCTCTGGCTGGTCTTGACCTCCTGGTCTCAAGTGATCCTCCCACCTCAGCCTCCGAAAGTGTCATATCATATTTTAAAAGAGAAAAGATGTGAATTTGCCATTGACTACATGAAAATTTTTGGAATTAATTGATTCTTCCTAAAGCTTACTAAAAGGAAAAGCTAACCCTAAAGTCATAAACAAATGTTTTAATGTCTTACAGTGTGAGAAAATCAGAACACCCAGAAATAAACCTAGGAAATGAGTCCTCATTTCACTCATATTCAAATATTCTATTTTTAGAGATAGGGTCTCACTGTGTGAGGCTGGTGTGCAGTGATGTGATCATAGCTCACTGCAACCTCCAACTCCAGAGCTCAAGTGGTCTTCCTGCCTCAGCCTCCTGAATAGCTGGACTACAGGCATGTGCCACCATGCCTGGCTAATTTTAATTTAAAAAAAATTTTTTTAGAGACAAGTTCTCACTATGTTGCCCAGACCTTCAAATATTCTTGTACTCAGTGTCTAGTCCCATCACATTTTTAAAAATTCTACTGAAGAAGCAGTCAATAACTCTGCCAGTGTTCATTCGCAGACTTCTGGTCAGAGAAGTATCAAGGAGTCATCTGGCTAAAATTGCATTAGAAAAATTTGAAGCAAACACTTTCCTTGAAAATTAATTTTCTCTTGGGAGTCTGTTCATGGATATTTTCAAATGATATTTAAATCTCATAAACATTGACTCACTGAATGATAACTGAAATCTGTTATCTCTAAAAACACAAAAAGGATAAATGCAAGTATGAAAAACAACTCATTTTCACCAACAGAAGAGGGGGACATTTCTGAAAACAGCATGAATTTTAGCTTTTTTCTTTTAACATTACAAATCCCACACTTTTTTTGAACTCGTTTTGTACTTACAGTCAACACCACAGTTTATAACTTATTTGTTTTTTTATATAACAGCTTTATTGAGATACAATTCACATACTATACAATTCACTCATTTAAAGTATATAAAATTCACTGGTTTTTAGTCACCGAGTTGTGCAACTATCAGCACTATCAATTTTAGTACACTTTTATCAACCCCAAAAGAAAACCCCATTCCTATTAGAAATAACTCCTCACATCCGCCAATCTCCTTATACCTGAGCAACCACTAAATCTACTTTCTGTTCCTACAGACTTAGCTATTCTGGCCATTTAATATAAATGGAATCATATAATATGTGGTATTTTATGACTAGCTTCTTTTACTTAGCAAAATGTTTTCAAGGTTTACCCATGTTGTAACATGTATTAGTACTTCATTCTTTTTATTGCTGAATCATATTCTATTGTATGGATATACCACATTTTATTTATCCATTCATCAGTTGATGAATATTTGCATTGTTTCCACTTTTTGGTTATTATGACTAATGCTATTATGAACCTGTTCTTTTAATAGACATTTTTTCATTTCTCTTGGATGTATACCTGAGAGTGGAATTGCTGGTCATATAGTAACTCTATGTTGAACCTTTGAGGAACTGCCAGAATGTTTTACAAAGTGGCTACACCATTTTATATTTCCATCAGAAGTATATGAGTATTCTGACATTTCTGCATTCTTGCCAATACTTGTTGCTATCTGTCTCTTTTATCACAGTCATCCAGTAAAGCGATATTCATTGGATACAGCCTATTTTTTTCAATTGTTTCCTGTTTCTTATCTAGCTAACAGCATAAGACTAGTTTTATATTTCTTTTATTTCCAATAGATCCCCACTCAGACTATTCATATTGTAAGCGAGTAAGTTATTGTTTAAAATTAAGTTATTATTGATTAAATTTGTGCTAAAAAAATAAGTCTAAGGATCTGAAACACATTCTGGAAACTGATTTTAGAGCTAGTAGCCTGTAATAGGAAACACAGTAAGTTGAAAGACAGCTATAGAGACATAGGTTTCTTGGGATCAATAGTGAACTCACAGATTCTGGCAATGGTAGACAGGATATTAGGACCAATTATAAAATATAGAAAAAATATTTTAAAAATTTAGTTGAATTTTGACATTGGAAATCTAGCAAGACAGCAATCATCAGGGCTAAGACAGGAAAGGAAGGACAGGCACAGGCGTGGAGTCACAGGAATGAGCCTGCCAACATGGTCACTTTTCTCCTGAGGGTGTCTGCCAGCCAAGGAAGAGATAAACAAGAAGTTGAGCAGAGTTTTTGATATTTTCAGCTGGATAGAGGTCAAAATTTGGATTACAGGGCTACCCAAAGGATGGGGAGTGGCTCTGGTGAATACACTAATATTCTAGGTTCATAAGAGACTAAACCATAGAAGTATGGGGATTAAGACTTAGCCTAGTGTTATATTATTAATATCTCAATCCCTAATATAAAATCAAAGTTATTTTGCAATGTTCTGGATACATGTCAGACAACTATATATATTCTTAGGAAGAATTCAAAAGCCCTGTGAATCCTACACAGAGTAAATAAATTTTTTAAAAACACATTTGGGCACATCATGGAAAAATGATGAAAACCAAAGAGAAAATCTGAAAAATATCAAGAAAAAGTGAGATTATCTTCAAAACAGCAATAATTCGACAGGAAGCTGACTTAGTAGTAGAGATAATAATAGGCATAACACGTTGAAATGATCTACAGAGTTCTGAAAACCAAGTATTGCCAATCTGGAATTCTACATCCAACAAAAATATCCTTCAAGTATAAAGGAGAATGTATTAGTTTTCTATTGCTATGTAACAAATTACCACAAATTTAATGGCTTAAAACAATACCATAATAATATGGTATCACAGTTTCTTTAGGTGAGAAGTCTGGGCACATCTTAGCTAGGGACTCTGATCAGGGTCTCACAAAGCTGAAGTCAGGGTGTCCCAGACTGCTTCTGGAAGGCTCATCTAGGGAAAGATTCATTTCTAAGTTCCATCAGATTGTTGGCAGGAATAATTCCCTTGCAGCTGCAGAATTTATAGCAGCTTGATTCCTCAAAGACAGCAACAGAGAGGGAGTCTCTGCTGCTTCATCTCTGACCTCTAGACATCTTTTAAAGGACTCATTTGATTAGGTCAGACCCAGCCAGGAAAATCTCGCTTTGGATGAATTTAAAGTCAATTGCTTAGGGACTTTCATTACTTCTGCAAAACTCTTCTTGTTTTTTTTTTTTTTTTAATTATTATTTCAGTATATTATGGGGGTACAAAAGTTTAGGTTACGTATATTGCCCTTGACCCCCTCTCCCCCCTGAGTCAGAGCTTCAAGCGTGTCCATCCTCCAGATGGTGGGCATTGCACTCATTATGTATGTATACACTCATCCCCTCCCTGCTCCCATCTGCCCGACACCCCTTGAATGTTATTCCTATATGTGCTCTTAGGTGTTGATCAGTGAAACCAATTTGATGGTGAGTACATGTGGTGCTTATTTTTCCATTCTTGGGATACTTCACTTAGTAGAATGGGTTCCAGCTCTATCTAGGAAAATACAAGAGGTGCTGTATCATCGTTTCTTATAGCTGAGTAGTACTCCATGGTATACATATACCACATTTTATGAATCCACTCATGTATTGATGGGCACTTGGGTTGTTTCCACATCTTTGCAACTGTGAATTGTGCTGCTATAAACATTTGAGTGCAGATGTCTTTTTTTATAGAATGTCTTTTGTTCTTTTGGGTAGATGCCCAATAATGGAATTGCTGGATGAAATGGTACGTCTGCTTGTATCTGTTAAAGGTATCTCCATATTGCTTTCCACAGAGGTTGCACTAGTTTGCAGTCCCACCAGCAGTGTATGAGTGTTCCTATCGCTCCGCATCCATGCCAGCATTTATTGTTTTGGGACTTATTGATAAAGGCAATTCTCACTGGAGACAAGTGATATCTCATTGTGGTTTTGATTTGCATTTCCCTGATCATTAGAGATGTTGAGCATTTTTTCATATGGTTGTTGGCCATTGTTCTGTCTTCTTTTGAAAAGTTTCTGTTCATGTCCTTTGCCCACCTTTTGATAGGGTTGTTTGATTTTTTTCTTGCTGATTTTCCTGAATTCTAAATCAATTCTAGTTAGCCCTTTATCGGATGTGTAATATAATCTAACCAAGGGAGTGACATATTTTCTATATCCTTTTCTATATCCTACTGGTTGGAAACAAGTCGCAGGTTCCACCCACATTCAAGGGCAGGGCATTATTCAAGGGCATGACTCACAGGGGCCACTGTAGGGTGCGTTGGCCACAGCAAAATAAAGACATTGTCAGACAAATGAAAACCGAAAACCTGGATGGACAACATTGAAAAGAATAAATGTACAAGTAAATATTTAAAAATAAAAGGAATCAAAAAGAGTATATTACAACAGACTCTACAGACAATAAAGATAATACGACATTGTGAGCACTTTTATGCCAGTGAATTTGAACATGTATATGAAATTGACAACTTCCTAAAACAGAAGAACTTTCCAAATCTGAAGAAAAATTAGAAAATGCGAATAGTTCCATAATTCATCAAAAATTAAAATCCTTTCCACAAAATTCTATAGCTCCAGTAGGTTCAGCAATTGTTACCAAGTAGTTAGGAAATTGGCCAGGCATGTTGGCTCACACCTGTAATCTTAGCACTTTGGGAGGCCTAGGTGGAAGGATCACTTGAACTCAGGAGTTTGAGACCAGCCTGAGCAAAAGTAAGACTCTGTATCTACTAAAAATAGAAAAAAATTAATCGGGTGTGGTGGTGCATGCCTATAGTCCCAGCTACTCGGGAGGCTGAGGCAGGAGAATTGCTTGAGCCCAGGAGTTTGAGGTTGCTGTGAGCTATGATGACTCCACTGTACTCTAGCCAGGGCAACAGAGCGAGATTCTGTCTGAAAAAAAAGAAAGACAGAAAAAAAAAAAAACTAAGAAAGAAAGAACACCAGTATCACATAAACTCATGCATATAATATAAAAAGGAAGAAAAACATCCCAAAGTATATTATAAGAAAAGAAAATTTCAAGACAATGGCTCTAAGCAATACAGAGGCAAAAAATTCTAGACAAAACATTAACAAACTAAGTACAACAGTATATATTATAGAAAGCATAGTCCATACTAAACAATCACATTTCGTTGAGAATGTGAAGTTCTTTTAAATTCAAAGAACAATCAGTATAATTTGCCGCAGTAGCATAAATAAAAAGAAAAACCATAAATTCTCTAAACATATGAAGAAAAAGGCATTTGATCAACTTCAATATTTATTCATGATAAAAAATAAATTCTTCAGTATAGCCACACTGGAAAAAATAGTTTGGCACATTTTATAAAACTAAACATAAGACTTTCAGCAGCTGCACTCATGGACATTCATTCCAGAGAAATGAAAAGTTATGTTCACACAAAAACCTATACATGTATGTTCATAGCAGCTTTATTCATAATAACTATAAACGAAAACAACCCAGCTGCCCATCAATGGGTGAGTGGTTAAACAATGTGTGGTACAGCCATACGATGGAATATTACTTAGCAATAAAAGGAATTAACTATTGCTATATGAAACAACTTAAATGATTTCCAGCAATTTATTTTGAGTGAAAAAAGCCAATCCCCAAAGGTTAAATACTATATTATTAGATGTATGTAAAATTTTTAAAAATCAAAATTTTGGAAGTGGACAACAGATTAGTGCTTACTAGGGGTTAGGGACAGTGGAGCAGCGTGGGGGAAGGTAGGAGGAAAGAAAGTGTGCTTATTAAAATGACAACACAAGGGATCATTGCAATGATGGAACTGTTCTGTATCTTGACTCTGGTGTTGAATACAGGAATCTACAAATAAGATAAGACTGTATAAAACTACATACATACACATACACACAAATAGGTACAAGTAAAACAGGAGAAATCTGAATAAGATTGGTGGATTGTAATGTCAACGTCCTGATTGTGATATTGTACTATCATTCTGCAAGATGTGTTGCCACTGGAGAAAACTGGATCAAGAATACACAGAATCCTTCTGTGTTATTTCTTACAACTGCATGTTAATCACAATTATATAAAAATAAAAGGTATATTTTTAAAACTCCTAGCAAAATAGTAATAGATGGAAACTTCCAAATCTGACCACAAATAGTTCTAAAAAAAAATACAACAAACATCATACTTCATAGGAAAATAGTAAAAGTTTTTCTTCAATGTCAAGAGCAAGACCTGCTCTCTCTGCTTTTATTCAGCACTCTATTAGAGGTCCTAGATAGTGCAATAAAGCAAGAAAAAGGAATAAAAGTTATAAGGACAGGAAAAGAAGAATTAAAACTGTCATCGTTCACCGATCATATGGCTGTGTATGTAAAAATTTCAAAAGAATATGTAGATAAGGTTTTAGAATTTAAAAGTGTACTTTAAAGTCAATATACAAAAATCAATTCCATATGCTAACAAAAAACAGTAAAAAATTAAATATGCCATTTATAATACAATCAAATAAAATTAAATCCTTTAGGTATGAAGTTTTGTGTCACCCCACTAAGTAAAGAATCACAGCCAGCTAAGGTGCTTGCTGAGGCAAAGGGAATACAGAATGGGTAGTTGAAGAAGGTAGTTATTAATACTACCAGTTACAACTGTGTGACCAGCTACAGAGACAAGGACTGTACTTGTCAGAAGTATTTTCTCATTTTTGTTATGAATAGGTTTGTGTATGTGCGTGTACAAAGGAAATATCTTTCTTCAATCTCTTATCCCCTTATGTAATACATGTTGACTTTATATCAAAGCATTTAAGTATTGTTAGTTTTATATCATAGTATTTAAGTTACAGGATATCAAGAAGAATAAATATCAACCAAAGACCTTGCATCCTATTTGGTATTTTTATGCCTGAAGGGGAAAGGATTAGTGTGTTTTCAGTTATAAATACAATAGTTGTATCATGTTAGAGGTATGGCATTACTATTGTGTTTATTCAGGGATTAAGTATGGTTTAATGGGACAGGTATGAGTGCCAAAGTGACACGAGGTAGACATGTAATGGTTAATTTTTTGTATCAACCATGCTGGGCCACAGTGCCCAAATATTTGGTCAAACATTATTTTGGATGTTTCTATGAGGGTGCTTTGGATAAAAGTAACATTTAAATCACACACTTGGAATAAAACAGATGGCCCTCAGTAATGCGGGTTGGGTTCATCCAGTCAGCTGAGGACCTTAATAGAATAAAAGACTGACCTTGCCCAGGAGACAGTCTTCATACTTGAACTGTAACATCAGCTCTCCCTGGATATTTGCAGGGAAAGTGGGGGTTACGTGGGAACTCCGTACTTTCTGCTCAATTTTTCTGTGAACCTAAAACTTCTCTAAACAATGAAGTCTATTTAAAAGGAAAAAAAGAGACCATTCTAGCAATATGATGGAACATGATAAAAGCTTAAAACAAGTGAGACTGGTTAAAAGGTTAAAACAATGAAGAAATAAGGGTTGGACTAAGGTAAGCTGCAAAAGGTAGGTGCATATCCTTCCTTACCTTTGTGATGCTATTTAGATATCTGCCTTTTAACTATGAGATGAAAGGTAAATTTAGGTTCGCCCTTTGCTGAATTGATAAAAAATAATTTTGAATTGCTGACCTAATTAATGAGTTTTTGATATATTTGTAATGGAAGCAATGCTACAATTTAAAGAACAGTTTGATATGTACTGATTTAAAGTATGTCAGTAACTTTTGTTTACTATAGACTCTGTATTAAAAAGACTGAACAGTACCACGTTACCAACTGTTATCCTAATACCTGGAGTCCTAAAAATACAGTCATAAAAAGTTACCTTTATTTAAAAAATAATATTTCACAGCTCATATGGTTGTATGTGTAAACATTCCAAAAGAATCTACAGATAAAGTTTTAGAATTGATAAGTGTATTAACAAAGATATTGGATGCAAAGTTAATATATAAAAATAAATTCTATACACTAGCAAAAAGAAGAAAAAATATAAAATGTGCCATTTACAATACAATGAAATAAAATTAAACACTTAAAGATATCTAACACAAGATATGCATGGCCTCTACATAGAAAACTATAAGCATAATTAAGAGACATCAAGTAAATGAAAGAATATACCACAAATAGATCTTTTTAAAATCAGTATAGTAAAAATGTTGATTTCCAGAATTGATCCATGGAGTCAACTCTGTTCCAATCAAAATCCCAATAAGTTATTTTTGTTGTTGTTATTGAAATAGACAAGCTAACTATATAATTTATTTTGGGACAAGGATAGTCAAGTTACTGTTACGGAGAATACCAGCAGAGAATTTTCTCTACTGAGTATTAAGTCCCATTATAAAGCTACAGAAATTAAAGAGTATAATACTGGCACAGAAATAGACATAAACGCTACTGGAACAGACTAGAAAATGCAGCAACTGGCAAATACATTAATGGATACACAATTATGACCAAAGTGGAGCTTCAGAAGAATGGGTAAAAGATGGTCTTTTCAATAAATAATGCTCGGTCAATGTATTAGTTTTCTATAACCGTTGTAACAAATAACCAAAAACTTAGTGGCTTAAAACAATGCCAATTTATTATTTTATGGTTAGGTCAGAAGTACAACATAGATCTCACTGGGCTAAAATAAAATCAAAATGTTGATAGAAAGTGTTCTTTCCTGGAGGCTTTAGAAGAGAATTTGTTTCCCTGCCATTCCCAATTTCTAGAGGCCACTCACATGCCCACTATGTTCTATTAATACATTGGTTCATGATCCTGTTCTCCACCTTCAAAAACAGCAATGTTTTCTCTCTGACTATTCTTCCCTAATTGTAATCCCCTCTTACCACATCCTGGAATGGTTCTACAATTTTAAGGACCCATTGGATTAGATTTGGTCCACTCAAATAATCCAGGATAACCTCCCCATCTCAAGGTCACATCTGCAAAGTCCTTTTTGCCATGGAAGGTAACATAATTCACAGGCTCCGGTGATCAGGACATGGACGTTTTTATGTGGCCATCATTCTGCCTACCACAGTCAATTATACATTCTTATGTAAAAAAATAAGAAACATTCCTCTACCTCACCATACACAAGAATCAATTCCAGATGGACTGTAACTCTAAATGTGAGAGTGAAAAATAAAGTTTTGGAAGCAAATATAGAAGAATGTCTTCATGATATTGGGGTAGTAAAGGATTTCATAAATGGAACACAAAAAACATTTAACATAAGATTGAGAAATTGGCCTAGATTAAAACTAAGAACTTTTTTTCATCAAAAGATCCTGTGAAAGAGTGAAATGCAAGCCACAGAGTGAGGGAAGGCATGTGGAGCATAGATCATCAATGAAGGGCTCTGTCTAAGTTTGGGTTCCCCTGAAAGCAGAGCCTGAGGAAAGGACTTCCGTGTAGGCACTTCTGGGGATTCTGGTATGTGTTATACTTCACAATAAAACAAGTTAACAGCAACCAAAAGGGGGAAAAAAGGTCTTAAATGTAATAGCTAACATTTATTTTATGCTTTCTATGTGCAAACTTAGTTCTAAGTATTTTTTGTGTATCAACTCAGTTAACACTTAAAGCAGGTCCAAAGAGTACCTTTGTGAGGAAGCTGAGTTACAGACTAGTTAAGGTCCTAAAACTATAAGTATGGTTTGTGAAGGCAGAGATTTTTGTCTGTTTCATCTACTGCTACATTCTCTGTGCCTAGAAAAGTGCCTTTAATTAAATAACGTGGCAAAGACAAGATTCAAACCCAGGCAGCCTCTGGTAAAGGTTATGTTCTTAACCACAACACCACACAGGTCATAATGTCACTCATTCATTTTTTAAATTGAAATTCAGGTCCAGGCTATAAGAATAAAGATAATAAAAGCATAGGAAAATAAAAAATAATTACAAAATTTTATCCATTAATCTAGATTTCTTAGAGGAAAGGGGGATGGGAGAAACAAAAAATCTGGAGAAAGTTTTAAAATATTTCTCTTCCCCACTAAGTTTATTTAAGATCATATTCCTGTCTCTCTCAGCTAGAATTTTAGCCCTTGCCAATGAACTTCACAGATTACAGAACCCCACCTCCAACACCCTTCTCCTAACACCTGACCCCATCCCTGTGTGACCCTCTCCCTGCTGAAGGACATGTTGTTGTTGGCTGTTAGTTCAGCAGTCCTGTTTCCAGCCACTGGATCATATTAAGCTGAAACCAAAACCAAACACATATTTCTCTAAGACAGAGGGGCTTTCACACTGAATACTGAACATTTTTTCCCCCAGCAATTCAGAAGCTCTAGCAGTTCAGGGATGCTGACCAAAAAATGTATTGTCCAGATTACAGGTCATTGTAGAAGCGTCTTGTCTCTGTTGTGGTGGTGGTGCTGGTGGTGGTAATGATATGTTTGTGTGTGTGTGTGTGTGTGTGTGTGTTTTTGAAAGAGATGTAGCAAAGTTCATACCATAGTCTGCTTTCATTTAAAGAAATGATTACCACTATAAGTTCACATAATGCAGACACTAAAATCTCTGCTGAGAGATCACAATTTCCCTTCTCTTGGGAGATGGCCAGGTTGTTTTCTGGTGGGCAAGGGAAATATTCAAAAGTATTATTCACATTTTGTCAAAACATGCACTTACATGGTCCACAAATCAACATTTTTCAACTGAAGCTATAGAAGTGGC
Organism: Eulemur rufifrons; assembly: GCF_041146395.1. NCBI lineage: Eukaryota > Metazoa > Chordata > Mammalia > Primates > Lemuridae > Eulemur > Eulemur rufifrons. Next base: position 44,808,707 of record NC_090989.1, read on the forward strand.
TATAACAGTGATTTTAGATAAAAGGTTTTGGCACTTGTGATTATGTCTCCAGAGAAACTATGCAGTCTAAAATACTAATGTATTTCTATTTCCCTGTTCATTTCATTTTTTATGGAATATATTTACATATATATGTACATGTATATCCATTATCATATGAAATTACTATACATGTTTATTGATATTTCCTTGAGCCTATTAAAAGTTGATGACTTATATTTTTCTTAGAATGAATTAAATTTATATACTGTGGTCTTTTATTCAGTCACAAAACTGTATTCATTTTGAAACCTCTAATTTCACATATTCTTACTGGAATTATATGTAATATGGTTCCAGCCTATGAGGAACAATTTAGGGGAAAAAAGACATATCTGGAGGACTAAAGAACAAATTTCAAATACCTAATGTTGTACATAGGATTATTTTCCATTTATCAAATTTTATATTTTGTTTATTATATCTTCATTTTTTCAATACAGAAGAGTCCAAAAGCATAACTACATGTGCTTTGAATGTTTTTATCTTTATAGGCCTTTTCATCTTCTCATAGTAATAAATCAGAAAAAGAAAGCATTTATTTGAATACAACATGATGAGTGGCACACGTTAGAAAGAGCCTGGATTTTTTTTAATCAAATGCAGATGAGTTCAAATTCTGACTCTGCCACTAACTAACAATTCACTTGATTATAAGCAAGTGAATTGACTTCTCTTCTATTTTGTTTTTCACCTTCATAAAAAGGAATAAAAATATCTGCCTTACAGGGTTGTTGGGAAGGATTTTTATGCATGAGTCACTGTATGGGTATAACAGGACTAGAATCTCCTGGGATCTGGTCATGAATATTGCTTCTTGAAGACTGAACTGCAGCCATGAAGCTTCCAGCATCCTCCACTGTGGCAAAAAGGAGGTCTGGTTATACCTGGATGAAACCAGTGAAATCCACAATGTCAATACTGATTAGCGGATCCAGAAGCTGATCAAAGATGGATTGAACACCTGCAAGTTTGTACTTCATTCGCAGGCTTGACATCAGAAAAACACCTACGCACATGGGCATAGGTAAGCCAAGGAGGACTGTCAATACCCAACTACCCAAGAAGGGAACCTGTATGTGGAGGATGAGAATTCTGCACCAGCTGCTCAGAAGATGCCATGAACCTAAAATTAACCCCTCATTTCACAGCCTGTACTAGAAGTTGAAGGGGAATGTGTTCAAAAGTGGACATGGCCCACGAGAATGCTGGATCTTGTGTCACACGTCCACAGGCTGAAGGAGGATAAAGGCTGCAAGAAGCTCTTGTCTGACTAGTCTGAGGCCCACAGGTCTAAGATCAAGGGAACCAAGAAGCACCACTGAAAGCACCTCCAGGCCCAGGAGGAGATCATCAAGACGGAGACCAAGAAATAAAACTCCCCCTCAGCATAGTGGCCTCGGCAATTGTACAGATCAATCATTCAGTAAAACAAGGCTTTGTCTGCCTGACGGGCAAAAAAGTGAATTGCATTTGCTTTTCTGTCAACTCTCTGACTATATTGAACATTCAACCAAATCTAAGTCTATTTCACATGAACTACTGTTTAATAAGATCTTCCTCTTTCTGTTGATAGGCTATTGATTTACTAAACTGAAATACAGGATCTTGTATTTATTTTTAATTATATTTAATCATACTAGCTTTAGCCAATTTGATTTAACTTTTTGAGTTCTATTGACACTTGTTTCTGTCATTCAGCATGCTAATTTGTGATATTTCTACATTTAAGTGTAAAACTCTATTTATCCAAGTTGTTGACTTAAAAAATGAAAAAGGAAAAGAGGACATCATTGAGTACAATGCCTTATTCTTGTCACCAAAAGCTTTTGCTAAATTATTCTCGATCCAATAAATAACCACCTTTGATTTTCAGATGCCAGTTGGGCTAACTATATTCTTATCCAGTACAAATTTCTGCATCTTGCCACCAAGATATCATAATAGTCTGTAATTGTATTTTGGCATTTCTCTCCAATATTCTTTAAACATTACCAATAGTGCTTCCTAAGCCACTTCTAGAAGTCATTATTTCAACCAAAGAATAAAGCTCTCACCTAGATGTGGACATGTATCTTGATCTAAATCATCTGGGCACTCTTTTATTTGGTATGACTCTACTTGGACTTCCTTACTCTCTATTTATGTTTCTCTATTAATATTTGAGTTTTGTTTTGTATACACGTGTCTCTTTGATAAACAACTTTAGTTGCTCTATTTTCTCTCTATCCTTGGTTAACATTGCACTTTTTGTCCTATTAGTGAGTGTCTCTCTCCCTACTTTGTTCTTTTTTGGTCAAAAACTTCTCCCTTTCATAATTTCATCATGTACTTCTTTCCCCAAAACTTTTTTTGTTGGTCTTAACTTTAAAAATGCATATATATTTATAAACCTCAACACACATGAAAGTTTGTATTTTCAGATATTCTTTTACATTTTCATTTCCCTCATGTATTTATCTTCCATCTTTCTGTGTTCGCACTTTAAGTGTTTAACCATTTACTTATTTATCCACAGTGAATGGGTATCTATTGACTATGCATGATGTCCTAGGCTATGCTAGATGTTGGTGATACCAAGTCATGGTACAGTAACCTCTTTCAAGGAGCTCATGAACTAGTGGAAAAAACATAGAGGTAAATAGGCAGTTACCAAGGTGTGGAAAGAATTACTATAGCTGAAACAGTAAAAATCAGAAAACACATATAAGATAGCCATGCTAAGTCTGGAGGTAGAGGCTGGTCAGTTGAAAGTAGAGGTCGCTTGTGAAGGGTCTCCATATGTATGCAGGCACATGGATTTCTATAGATGTCACTCTTTCTCATCCAAACCAACTATGCCATGTCTAGCTTTTAAGGCCTACCATTTCTTTGTGCTTTCTTGATAAGTTATATCATTCATTCACTCCTTTACTCATAAACATGTATCAAGGACCCATGTACTGTGTGAAATGCTGCCTTTCCTTCTTAAGACATTTGACTTGGGATCTTTGCTTTCTCGCATAATTTTTAGAAACTTTTGAAATCTGCTTTTCCAAAGTCAAAGTACTTGCCTGGGTCTGCCCATCTTTTCTTTCTTGATGACCAATAACTTTAAACTTTTAGAATCCTTTTTACTTTCAAATTGCTCAGATCAATATAATTCACTGAGTAGCTTTTATGGGCAAGGCACCATATAAAATGCTCTGGAAGAGTCAAAGATTACTAAGAGTTAGGCCCTTTCCTTATGAAGTTTATAAACTTGTAAGGGAAACATGTACAAAGAACACAATAAAAAAAAAACGAATGCTGCACTAAAGATATTTTCTTTTTAAAGACAAGAATTTCTTGGTTAGAATTAAGTCCAGGAGAGAATCCCCAGTGTCTTTATCATTAGAGAGAGATGATAAGATGAAGTAACACTGTGAAGACATAAAGTTTGAATTGAGTTACAAAAAAATTTTAAGAGGAGTTGTATAGTTTTTTTTTAAAAGTATTTTTGTATTTCTAGCACATTCCAGGAAAAAGGGTACATGGATGTTAGATAACGAATCTGATCATATTCCATAATTCAAACGTTAATTCATCAGTTTACCAAAATGTAATAATAGTATTATGAATTAAATTATATTTTAAAATATATATTAGAAATAAAGTATTGGCCATAGGCTTACTTTCTACATTATATATTTCAGTAATGTTGGAATATAATACTTTATAATGATCATACATTACACTTGCAAATAGAAAAAATATATCACAAATTCATATGTGGAGCTTCTATTAGGGAAAGGCATTGTGCTAATTCTCTAGAGAGTGTCTATTAGGTTCATTTTTTAAAATGAAAAATAAAATTTTGAGAAATATGGAAAATAGAAAAAGGAAAAAAATCACCTGTAAATCTGCCATACTAGCAGAGGTTACTAATAATATTGTTTTCATTCTTTTTTTCTACAAATTGATAAGGTTGTATTTACGTGATTAGATAGCAGACTTTTCAAAATAATATCTAACCACAAGAACAGGAATATTTTCTTTATATGTACCCAGTTCTGTATTTTGGCCTAGGTGGAATGGTAGAATCCTGGAATATTTACATGGAAGGATCTTATGGACCATCCAGAAATATTCAAACTCTCATAACATCTCCCAGAAAGTAAAATCTATATCTGCCAGATTTACTATCTTATAAGTTGGGTAATATTAACAGTAATAATCCAGATTTTATTGGCACTTGTTCTCTTGCTCACATAGGATCCTAATCTCCTGAAAAGTTCCCCCAAATTTCAGGGGGAGTTTGAGTAAGGTTTTACATGTACTGTGAGCAAAACCAGTTAATTGGTCAGTTACCATTTTCTTTCCTCTTCACCTGTGCTAACCTTCCTAGGCTGGATATTGCAGACTGCCCTGGCACTGCTGCCTCCCTCTGGATGCCACCAGGGAGGTACCGGAAGCTCTGACATGCCACGGCAGTGCAGTGGTATATTGAGAACCAGCATAGACTGTCCTCTTTGCCTCTTCTGTTAGAGGGTTCCCCAGCAGTGCCATTGTGTCTTTCAGAAATTTTACTGAGATAACTTTTTAGAAATGTACTTAAAACCTTGCTATTCAAAGTGTGGTAGCATTTTGGTACTGGTCCATGGACCACATTTGGCAGCATTGTTAGAATTACAGAATCTCAAGCCCCATGTACATAACCTGCATTTTAAGGAAAGCCCCAGGTGATTCATATGCAAATTACAGTGTGAGAAGAACTGACTTAAAGCACCTCTCTCTTGCTGGGACTAAGGCATGAATTCAATTGAGGACAAGGGCAGTGTTGGATCAGGAAACAAAAGCAGGCCATTTTTACAATCATCCCTTCCCTGTGATGACCTTATCTTTGTGAGTGGGCCACTCTTAAAATGCTTGGCTCCTTTTCTCAGGGTGAGTTCTGCCTCAGGAGGCTGCCTCACTCCTCACGGCCTCAAGAGATAGACTTTTGGTGACCTGCCATTTCTACTTTGGTTCAACCAGACATGGCTTAGGCTCAAACTCGGAATCTTCCAGACTCATGGGAAATCTTATACTTTACTTACATGTAAAATGTATTTTTATTTAATCAATATTGTTTCAGCACATATTTACAAAACACTCCATTATGGGCTGTAGAAATACCAAAATAAGTAAAACAATCTCTGCCCTTAAAGGATGCAAAGGAAGAAGGTGAATGTGGGGGCAGGTGGGCACCTTGGGAGATAGCTTGAGGAAGGAGCCAAAGGGTTCTCATCTGGAGCAGTTTTACCTTAGTTGGAGAAACCACTATCAACTCTTGTATCTAGAGCCTGTGTGTGCCTGTTCTCCAGGTGGAATTACCTTCTTCCATTTCCATTTCTCTACATTCTTCATCACCTTCCAAGGCCAATTTAAAATGCCAATTTATCAATGAAATCTGCCCTAATCTCAGGTGATGACTTTGACACTTTGGAACTCCCATCATATCCTACCTTGAGATCAGTTATGTGTACTGAGGCCTTATGAAGAAAGGAGGGGGTTATATGGCCCCTTATAGGCAAAGAATGTACTTTAGCCAGTCTTCTTAGATTCACCTAGTGACTTAGCCTGCAGTGCTTTAATAGTTTTTGAAGAAAAGAAAACAAATTAAAGGTAATGAATCCATCCTGTTAATGTTTCACTGCTCAGGAGGTATATCAGCCTTCGCAAATCACAGTCAGAGAGATGAGCGAGAACACTGAACACAGACTAGGATAATTAGGAGGATTAACCCCCTCCTCCCCCACCCTTTTCTCTAGTCTGATTGGCTCTTTCATCTAGAAACAATGTCCTCATTGGTAGATTAGTAGCTGTTAATCTCAGCTGGATGGAATTTCATCTTGTTTTAAGAAGTGGGCTGGCTATACACCTGTTAGTATTTAAGAAGTCCCTCACGTTACTGGGTAGCACTCTTTATGGCTGGGTTTCCCTAAAGCTGAGATGGAACACGAGGCCAAGGGCCCCTTCCCTGAAACATGTAGACTTGCACTTAGCTGAGTAGCATCTTATGAGCTGCTCGTCAGTAATACTTATTTAACCATTGTTAGTATAGGTCTTGAGCACCTTGGGAGGGGGGAGTTTGGGCTCTTATCTGGGTGATGGTGTATCTTTTACCTCCTTAGTAATGATGGTTATGGCCACGTTTGTTGTCTACTACTAGATGAAACAGCAAACCAATGGCTGAGATATTGCTGATCTGGCCCAGTGATTTAGAACTGTGATTACAAATTATGGGCTATGATAGGGAGAGTTACAGTTGTTTCCAGTGTGTTTCCAAAACTATATGGACAAGTACTGGTGGCAGACTGAATAAAAAAATTTTATACCTCTAAGCTATCTTATAATTAGCATAGATATATTAGGATAGATTGAAATAAATTGACTTAAAATGTCAGTTTATGCTGGGCTACTGTCATGTGCATACACTATTAATGGGTATAAGTGCTAGCATGTAGGTTCACAAATCTGACCCTTAAAGAGGGCATGATATGCAAAGATTAGGCACCAGTATATTGGAATCTGAGTGTCTGCTTTTTGAGGTAGCCTGGGTTCAGGGAAGATAGCTGGGGCCTTCTGGAAGTCAAAGGATAACACAGAGCACCCAAGACTGACCAAAGGAGGCCTCTCGTCAATCACTGAGATAAAGTGAGTTTGTGTGAGATTCTAGTCTTAAAACTTAGCTTCTCTCACCCCCAGTCTCCCCCCATTCTTCCCTTTGACCAGGCCTGTTATTACAATGACAAGAGGCAAATGCCTCCTTTTGCCAACCTCTTGGAAAAGCAGTCTAATGTGAAGAGGGAGCATGCAAAGGAGTTCCTAAGATATCTAAGAAAACATGAGCATGCTATCTGCCTTCCAGTTATTCAGGTGAATACGTAACTCTCTTATGATGACCTCTATGAGGCCTTTGCCAGGTCTAGAGAATTTAAAGGACAAGTTGCTACCTAACTTGTTAGGTCACTTATGTTCCTACATAGGCTTCTTAGCACTGACTTTGAGGGCAATCATGTGTCAACATCATTTCGGGGAAATTTGAGCCATTAAATGCTTGCTTGGCTTTTCTCAGTCACACACAGTGTGTTCTCTGGACCAGGAGCACCAGCATCACCTGGAAGTCATTAGAACTATAAATTCATAGATTCCACCCCAGACCTATGGAATCAGATTCTCTGTGGATGGAGCCCAAAGAGCTATGTCTCCACAAGCTCTCCAGTTGATTGTAATGGTCTGTATAGCTTGAGAAGCACTACTTTAGAGCCTTCCTCCGAGAGCTGTTAGCATCCTTTTTCAGATCACTAATCTAACTCAGGTACACATTCAAGTACTTAATAGGACTGTCTCTTCAATGTAGTGCAACAAACTTTTTTTTCCACTTGGGAAGACACTATAATGAAACAATCTGAACTTTAGTTGGGAATATTACATCCAGGAACATCCCTACTTATCTAAAGAGGGTTTTTTTTTGTTTTTGTTTTTAAACTCTAGCTTGATAAAGAGAAATGTCTGCTAATGACAGAGTTGTACCACCATCATAGAATTCCAAAGCTAATGGAATAATTATGTATGCCTGGGCTAGTAGTGCCTTTGTTTTGTAGTACATTAAAATCACCTCTGAATCTCTTAAAACTCTTGATGCCCATATTGCACCCCATACCTATTAAGTCAGTGTCTGCGATCGAGAGCTAGGCATTAGCATTTAATATTCTCAGCTAATTCCATTGCACTGCAAAATTGGAAAACCTTTGGGCTGTGCAAACCTACTCATAATCCTACATAGGAGATAGAAGGTAACAAAACTGTGCCTGGGGTAGAATAAATGACTCCCCTGTTCTTCTACAGAGTCCTATTACGGATGTCTGGGGAAGTGGCATTCAAGCCTTAAAGTCTGCTCTGCAGTTGGAGAACTTATTAACTGAAGTCCTGGAAGAACTGAAGTTCTCTGCTTTTGAGAATGATGAAGTTGATGTAAGTAGTTAACTTCTGACAGTGTCATCTTTCACTTCTGGATTATGACTTGCTTCTGGGAAATGGGCCCAAGGCAGTGGATCACCCAATATATGCTTATTTCCCTCCAAGGAAGTCTGGGAATTTATTTCTATTGTTAGGAATGGGGTAGGGTCCTGGTAAGGAAAAATGCAATTCAATACATGATGAGAAAGTCTTCTGGAGTAATGCACTCTGGACAATTAAACAAAGTAATGGTTTTGTTGCTGCTGGCTTGTAAATCCCCTAAGCCAGAAATGCTTAAGCTTTATTAGGCACCAGAATCACTTGGAGGGCTAAAATAAAGTTCTAGTCCAAACCTCTGGTTGCATTGGATGGGTTTTGTATGGGGCTTGAGAATTTGCATTTCTAACAAGTTTCCAGGTGACAATGCTGCTGACCAAGGCCTTGTCTTGAGAACAACTGTCCTAGGCTGTCATTGCAAAAGTAGATGTTAATGGTGACTACAGACTTCTCTTCCTGGTTATTGGTGAACACTCTACCTTGAAATGGTAACGACTTTCTCACCAACTCCCTAGCTTCTGAGAAAGTCAAAGTAAAGAAAATGCCCTAGTATAAAAGTTCGCAACCCTAGATACATATTGGACTTAGGAGCTCTGAAGAGGTAGAACTGTCTGAGCCTTATGTCAAACCCCTTCAATCTCAGTCTTTAGAAATGGGGTCTAGGCAACTATTCAAAATCTCCATGTGATTCAAATAAACAGGATTAAAAACAATCTGCAGTAGAACAAAGCATTGGGTAGCCTGTTACTTAAAATCTGTACTTTTTTTTTTTTTTGAGACAGGATCTCACTCTGTTGCCTGGGCTAGGGTGCAGAGGAGTCCCCACAGCTCACTGCAACCTCACACTCCTGGGCTCCAGGGGTCCTTCTGCCTCAGCCTCTGGCACTACAGCCATGCACCATCACCAGCTAGCTAGTTCTTCTATTTTTTGTAGAGATAGGTTCTCACTATGGTGTTCACACTGGTTTCAAACTCCCAGCCTCAAGTGATTCCCGCACTTCAGCCTTGCAAAGTGTGAGGCTTACAGGTGTGAGCCACCACGCTCAGCTGTAATCTGTACGTTTGATGAGATGTTCTAATACTCATACACATTGAAAGTAGATACTTGTATTCACCTGGAGATCTTAAAAGTCTAAGATCAGTACTTCTTGAAACTTTAATATGCATATGAATCACTTAGTCCCTTCTTAAAATGCAAAGGCTGGTTTAGTAGATCTGGGGTGGAACCTGAGATTCTCCATTTTTCATATGCTCCAGGACTACTGATCCATGGGGTACAGTTTGGATAGATTGTTTCTTTTTGCAGACATGTTCCTAAATGTCGGTCCTTCACTGTGGGTTTTTTTTTTTTTTTTTTTTTTTTTTTTTTGTAGCTCGTAGACTTCGTGAAACAGTTCCTGGATAAACAGGAGAAAACCATACCTTATCTGAAACAACATGAGAGGGAAAAAGAACAGTCGTGTGCCTGTGTAAACGCCTAGTTAAAAAGCGGGCTGAGGCATCAGATGAAGAAACTTAACTTCTGAAGGCAGCACAGCAGGTCTTCGCATTGTAGTAGGTCTCAGAGTCCACTACTTCAGAGTCTTAATTGGTTCCATTTGCCTGAAGACTGCTTTCCTTTTTACCTAGTTCCCTAATCCTTATTCCTGTGCATGCAAATAAATCTGCGTTCTAATGAAGTATAAAGAGACTGCTATTGAAGCACTAGAAGGATTAGTTCTACCAATGTGGAATTGGTGAAAGCTTCCCGAACAACAGTGGGTGCAATAGACTTAAAAAACAAACTGGGCCAGGCAGGCGTGGCACTCACAGCTGTAATCCTAGCACTTTAGGAGGCCAATGCGGGAAAATAGCTTGAAGTCAGGAGTTCAAGCCCAGCCTGAGCAAGACTGAGACACAGTCTCTACATAAAATAGAAAAAAACTGGGCCTTGGGGTGCGCATCTGTAATCCCAGCTACCCAGGAGCCTGAGGCAGGAGGATCACTTGAGCCCAGAAGTTTGAGGCTACAGTGAGCTATGACGATGCCACTGCACTCTAGCTGGGGCAACAGAAGGGAGATCCTGTCTCAAAAAAGTAATGGTTAAAAAACAACTTTTCCTACCCACCCCAACAATACCCAGATGGCAGAGGTAGAATTTGATAAATTGAACCATATAAGTGGATACAGTAGAAATTACATGGTAAAATCTTAAGTCTCAATACATTCCTCCCTTATTTGTATATGTACTTTAAGTTTACAAATTAGTAGTGGTTTCTTCAAATTAAATCCAAAGCTAAACTTGAAAGCAAAAGTTCTTGGTCTAGAAAGGGTGACTCTCACCTGGAGGATGTATGATGTCTTTTCAGAGGCAGAGGTAGAGGCATAGGCAACAGGAGTATACCCAGGCAATTAATGCACTACAGCTGTGTGTGGGTACCCTTAACCCACTCCACTGTGAGCCAACAAGCAGCTACTAGGGTGACTACCTTCAGGAGCCAACAATGAGCATGCAAGCTTGGGTCAGACTTCTCAGGGCTCCATGTGGCTGAACCACTTGGGGAGAAATGGAGTGCTATAGGATTTTGTCCTGGCTCCAAAACTTACTAGCTCTATGTGCTTGGGTGAGTTTTTACCTCTTTAGTGCCTCAATTTAGTCATCTGTGGTGGGTTAATAGTACTTCATAAAGTTAATAAGAGCATTAAGTAAATTAATACACATGAAATATCTAGAACAGTACCTGTTCAGATTATATACTATACTAGTTTATATAATAGTGCTACGCCTTAAACTTAAGGAAAGCCAATACATAATAGAAGTACTTCCAACAAGAAAACATGTCACTAGAATTGAGGTAGAATATTAAAACATTTAACATCTTTAGACAGAAGAGAGTATCTTGTTTGAAACAAGTGGTTCTAAGAATGAACCTATTAGATATCTTGGAAAAAATTCAAGTGAACAACTAGACTGAATATTCAAATAAACAGCTAATCAAACAAGTGATCTAGAAGTAATCTCAGAAAATCTCAGCAAAACCAATAAAGAAATGGTAAAGTGTTTAAAAAAAAAAATGGAGTTCCAGTGAAAAGATCTAGTTGGTGCTCCAGGAGGAAAGAGAAATTGACCAAGTTAGCCCATTGTAAAATTTTATAACATCAAGGATGAGAAGCTCTCCACAAAAGATTATTTACAAAGAATGTAAAACTGACAGATTAATAACTTTCTTATCAATACTAGCTGTAAAAAGAAAATAGAAAAGCATCTTCAAGTGCTGGGGGCAAAAAAGATCTATACCGATATACAGTGATTAAGAAATATTGCAGAAGCTTACAACCTACAGAAGACTTTCAATGTGAATTCATTGTTTTAATAGCAAAGTATGATTACAAGGCCTTCCACATGCAGGTCCAATGTAGCCTGCCTGATATTAACAAACATCATATAGTACTTTATGCTTTAGTAATTCTTTTCTTGTTTTTTCTTTTTTATTTATTTATTTTTATTTATTTATTTATTTTTTCAAAGGGAAAAATGGATAAATATCAGGCTTTATTTCCAACAGGAAAATTATTGTGCACAACTATTCACAGTTCATTCTCAAAAATAATATTTAATATTTAAAGGAAAATGCTAGTCAAGGTTGTGCAGGCTTTCTCATACATTATTTACCTTTAGGAAACATGAAAAACTAGACTACAAAAAATATGAAAATGGAAAAAGCCTTCCTACCTCACAAAAGGATGGAATTTTTTTCCGTTTTTTTTTTTTTTATATTTCATCTTATTGTTATGGGGGATACAGAATTGCAGGTTACATACGTTGCCCATGTACCGCCTTTCTCCCCAAGTCAGAGCTCCAGGCGTGTCTGTTCCCCAGGTAGTGCGCCTTGCACCCATCATGTAGGTATATATCCCTCCCTTCCCCACCCCCCCTTCCCGAGTCAGCACCTTCAAGCGTTACCATTCCCCAAACGGTGCGCAATGCACTCATTGTGTAGGCATACCCCCCATCCCCTCCCCCACCCCCCACCTCAGTCTGATATCCGATTGGTGTCGTTTCCAGATGTGTATTTAGGTGATGTTCAGGGAAACCAATTTTCTGGTGAGTACACGTGATGCTTGTTTTTCCATTCTTGGGATACTTCACTTAATATAAGGGGTTCCAACTCTCTCCAGGAGAACCATAGAGATGTCGTATCTTCATTCTTCCTTATAGCTGAGTAATATTCCATGGTATACATATACCACAGCTTACTAATCCAATCATGTATTGATGGGCATTTGGGTTGTTTCCACATCTTTGCTATTGTGAATTGTGCTGCTATAAACATTCGGGTACATGTGTCTTTGTTACAGAATGACCTTTTTTCCTTTGGGTATATGCCCAGGAATGGGATTGCTGGATCGAATGGCAGGTCTACTTGAATCTGTTTAAGATACCTCCATAATGCTTTCCACAGGGGTTGCACTAGTTTGCAGTCCCACCAGCACTGTATGAGTGTTCCTGTCTCTCCACACCCACGCCAACATGTGTTGTTTTGGGTTTTTTTGATAAAGGCCATTCTCATTGGGGTTAAGTGATATCTCATTGTGGTTTTGATTTGCATTTCTCTGATGATTAGGGATGTTGAGCATTTTTTCATATGTTTGTTAGCCATTCTTATATCTTCTTTCGAGAAGTTTCTATTCATGTCCTTTGCCCACTTTTTGATAGGGTTGCTTGATTTTTTCTTGCTGATTTTCCTGAGTTCTAAAGAGATTCTTGTTATCAGTCCTTTATCTGATGTGTAGTATGCAAAAATTTTTTCCCATTCTGTAGGTGGTCTGTTTATTCTCTGGACTGTTTCTTTGGCTGTGCAGAAGCTTTTTAATTTAATCATGTCCCATTCATTAATTTTTGTTGCTGCTGTGATTGCCTTGGGGGTCTTCTTCATAAATTCTTTGCCTAGGCCAATGTCTGTAAGAGTCTTTCCTGCATTTTCTTCTAGAATTCTGATTGTATCACGCCTAAGGTTTAAGTCTGTTATCCACCGTGATTTGATTTTTGTGAGAGGTGAAAGCTGTGGGTCCTGTTTCAGTCTTCTACAAGTGGCTAACCAATTCTCCCAGCACCATTTGTTGAATAGGGATTCTTGTCCCCAGAGTGTGTTCTTTCCCGCTTTGTCAAAAATTAGGTGACTATATGAGGATGGTTCTATATTTGGATTTTCTGTTGTGTTCCACTGGTCTGTGTCCCTGAACTTGTGCCAATACCAGGCTGTTTTAAGAACCACGGCCTTGTAGTATAGTTTGAGGTCTGGCAAATTAATACCTCCCATTTTGTTTTTGTTGCTTAAAATTGCTTTTGCTATACAGGGTCTTCTTTGATTCCATACAAAGTGTATAATTATTTTCTCTACGTCTGTAAAGAATGATGTTGGTAATTTAAGAGGGATTGCATTGAATCTGTAGATCACTTTGGGTAGTATAGACATTTTATTTTTTTTTATTTTATTTATTTTTTTTTAATTGAGAATGCACTTTATTTTTTTTTTTTCAATTTAATTTTACAGAATCAAAGAGTCTAACAGTATATCTTGTTAGATACAGTATGTCCTCATAATGTATACATTATTTCTTGTACAATGATATGAAATAATATGGGAAATATTCATGATAAATTATTAAGTGAACAGTGCAAGTTAAAAACAATAGTTTCATATTTTTTCCCCACCCCCCCTTTCCCGAGTCAGCACCTTCAAGTGTTACCACTCCCCAAACGGTGCGCAATGTACTCATTGTGTAGGCATACCCCCATCCCCTCCCCTACCCCCCACCTCAGTCTGATGTCCAATTGGTGCGGTTCCCAGATTTGTATTTAGGTGATGATCAGGGAAACCAATTTTCTGGTGAGTACATGTGATGCTTGTTTTTCCATTCTTGGGATACTTCACTTAATATAATGGGTTCCAACTCTCTCCAGGAGAACCATAGAGATGTCGTATCTTCATCATTCCTTATAACTGAGTAATATTCCATGGTATACATATACCACAGTTTACTAATCCAATCATGTATTGATGGGCATTTGGGTTGTTTCCACATCTTTGCTATTGTGAATTGTGCTGCTATAAACATTTGGGTACATGTGCCTTTGTTACAGAATGACCTTTTTTCCTTTGGGTATATGCCCAGTAATGGGATTGCTGGGTCAAATGGCAGGTCTACTTGAATCTGTTTAAGATACCTCCATAATGCTTTCCACAGGGGTTGCACTAGTTTGCAGTCCCACCAGCAGTGTATGAGTGTTCCTGTCTCTCCACACCCACGCCAACATGTGTTGTTTTGGGTTTTTTTGATAAAGGCCATTCTCACTGGGGTTAAGTGATATCTCATTGTGGTTTTGATTTGCATTTCCCTGATGATTAGAGATGTTGAACACTTTTTCATATGTTTGTTAGCCATTTTTATATCTTCTTTTGAAAAATTTCTATTCATGTCCTTTGCCCACTTTTTGATAGGGTTGCTTGATTTTTTCTTGCTGATTTTCCTGAGTTCTAAATAGATTCTTGTTATCAGACCTTTATCTGATGTGTAGTATGCAAAAATTTTTTCCCATTCTGTAGGTGGTCTGTTTATTCTCTGGACTGTTTCTTTGGCTGTGCAGAAGCTTTTTAATTTAATCATGTCCCATTCATTAATTTTTGTTGCTGCTGTGATTGTCTTGGGGGTCTTCTTCATAAATTCTTTACCTAGGCCAATGTCTGTAAGAGTCTTTCCTACATTTTCTTCTAGAATTCTGATTGTATCACGCCTAAGGTTTAAGTCTGTTATCCACCGTGATTTGATTTTTGTGAGAGGTGAAAGCTGTGGGTCCTGTTTCAGTCTTCTACAAGTGGCTAACCAATTCTCCCAGCACCATTTGTTGAATAGGGATTCTTGTCCCCAGAGTGTGTTCTTTCCCGCTTTGTCAAAAATTAGGTGACTATATGAGGATGGTTCTATATTTGGATTTTCTGTTGTGTTCCACTGGTCTGTGTCCCTGAACTTGTGCCAATACCAGGCTGTTTTAAGAACCACGGCCTTGTAGTATAGTTTGAGGTCTGGCAAATTAATACCTCCCATTTTGTTTTTGTTGCTTAAAATTGCTTTTGCTATACAGGGTCTTCTTTGATTCCATACAAAGTGTATAATTATTTTCTCTACGTCTGTAAAGAATGATGTTGGTAATTTAAGAGGGATTGCATTGAATCTGTAGATCACTTTGGGTAGTATAGACATTTTAATAATGTTGATTCTTCTGATCCACGAGCATGGTATATTTTTCCATCTATTTGCAAGTTCTGCTATTTCTTTTCTCAGTGTTTCATAGTTTTCCTTATAGAGGTCCTTTACCTCTTTAGTTAGGTATATACCTAGATATTTTATTTTCTTTGTTGCTATTTTGAAGGGTATTGAGTCTTTAATTTGGTTTTCTGATTGACTGTTATTGGCATATATAAATGCCTCTGATTTATGTATATTAATTTTGTAGCCTGAGACTTTGCTGTATTCGTTAATCAATTCCAGGAGTCTCATGGTTGAATCCTGGGGGTTTTCCAGATATAACATCATATCATCAGCAAAAAGTGAGAGTTTGATCTCTTCCTTCCCTATTTGGACTCTCTTGATTCTGCTCTCTTGCCTGATAGCTCTTGCAAGGACTTCCAACACTATGTTGAAAAGTAATGGGGACAGTGGGCAGCCCTGTCTGGTTCTAGTTCTAAGTGGGAGTGCTTTCAATTTTTCCCCGTTCAGAATGATGTTGGCTGTGGGTTTGTCATATATGGCTCGTATCATTTTTAGGTAGTTTCCATCAATGCCTATTTTGTTAAGCGTTTTTATCATAAAAGGGTGTTGAATTTTGTCAAATGCTTTTTCTGCATCTAATGAGAGTATCATATGGTTTTTGTTTTTGCTTCTATTTATGTGGTGAATTACATTTATAGATTTACGTATGTTGAACCACCCCTGCATCTCTGGGATGAAGCCCAGTTGGTCGTGGGTTTTTTCTTTTTTATTTCAGTATATTATGGGGGTACAAATGTTTAGGTTACATATACTGCCCTTGCCCCACCCAAGTCAGAGCTTCAAGCGTGCCCATCCCCCAGATGGTGCCCACTGCACTCATTAGGTGCATATATACTTATCTCCTGCTCTCCCCTCCCATCTGCCCAACACCCCATGAATGTTATTACTATATGTACACTTAAGTGTTGATCAGTTAAAACCATTTGATTGTGAGTACATGTGGTGCTTGTTTTTCCATTCTTGAGATACTTCACTTAGTAGAATGGGTTCCAGCTCTATCCAGGATAATATAAGAAGTGCTGTATCACCATTGATTTTTGTGGCTGAATAGAACTCCATGGTATACACATACCACATTTTATTAATCCACTTATGTATTGATAGGCACTTGGTTTGTTTCCACATCTTTGCAATTGTGAATTGTGCTGTTATAAGCATTCAAGTGCAGATGTCTTTTTTATAGAATGTCTTTTGTTTCTTTGGCTAGATGCCCAGTAGTGGGATTCCTGGGTCAAATGGTAGTTCTACTTGTAGCTCTTTGAGGTATCTCCATATTGCTTTTCACAGAGGTTGTACAAGTTTTCAGTCTCACCAGCAGTGTATGAGTGTTCCTATCTCCCCACATCCATGTCAACATTTATTGTTTCGGGACTTTTTGATAAATACCATTCTCACTGGGGATAAGTGATATCTCATTGTAGTTTTGATTTGCATTTCCCTGATGATTAGAGATGTTGAGCATTTTTTCATATGTTTATTAGCCATTGGTCTATCTTCTTTTGAAAAGTATCTCTTCCTGTCCTTTGCCTACTTTTTGATAGGGTTGTTTGATTTTTTTCTTGCTAATTTTCCTGAGTTCTATGCTTTTGTAATTCTGGTGAGGAAGGGCATGCCCCCAGGTGACAGTCAACCATGTAAAGGACTTCTTCACCTCCTTCGCACCTTTTCTACAACTCACCTTTCCTGAGAGTTACTGCCATGGTGAGCTGCTGTCACCATTAGAGAATTACTAGTTTACAAAGCACTGGAATAAATGTCCCACTCTTATACTTATTACTAACTTATACCCTATTTTTTACTTGATGAATATTGACAGACATTCACATTAAAATTAGGAGTAAGACAAGAGATCACTAATGTTTTTCTGGAAGTTCTTAAGCAGAGTTGCTCAACGTTGTCACTACTGACCTTTTGAGCCAAATGACTCTTTGTTACGAGGGGTTGTCCTGTGCATTATCCTTGACCTCTACCTACCATAGCACCTTCCCCAGTTGTGACAACCAAAAAATGTCTCTTGAAATGTAAAGCCGGCCTGCTTGGGAACCACTATTGTAGACAATAATGCGATAGAGAAGCTAAGGAAAAGAAGATATTTGAAAAAGACCCACTTATTTAACATAACTGACTAGAACTGAAAAAAATATTATAACTATTATAACTTACAAGAAAGTTTTATGTTGCTGGATAAAGGATAAATATCTACAAACCAGCCTTTCCTATATAGCATCAATAAATGGAAAAAAAAAAAAACCATTTTTAAAGATATCCTGTCTATAATACAATGAATAAAATACCTAGGAATAAGCCTAACAAAACTAGTTTGGAACCTATATAAATAAAATAAAAATGTTTCCTGAAAGAGACTAAAGTTTTGTATTAAATATAGAAATAGAGAAAGAATAAATATTATGAAGATTATGATACCTCCCAAATCAATAAATAGAACTAAAGCAGTTTTGATCATAATCCCAATAGGATTTTGAGAGCTGGACCATTTAGTACTAGAGAATTGTTAAATTTCAATCATGGGGAAAAACATGTACAAACACAGAAAACATCACTGGTCATTGGAAAATGCAAACCACTACCACGAGATACCACTATATGCAGCAGATGGCTAAAATTAAAATGACTGCCCACACCATATGCTGGCAAGGTGGTAAAGCAACAGAAGCTTTCACACATTGGTAAGAATGTAAAATGGTACAACCACTTTGGAAAAAGGTATGGCATTGTCTTGTAAAACTAAGTATATACCTACCTCATGAACCAGGAACCCTCTCCTATGTATCACACAACAAAAATGGAAGCATGTGTTTACAAAATGATTTGTACAAGAATGTTTATAGTAGTTTATAATTAAAAAATGGAAACATCCCAGGTGTCTCTCAATAGGAGAATAGGTAAATTATAATATATAATAGAATACTGCTCAATAATAAAAAGGAGCAAAATACAGATACAACAACATGGAGGAATATAAAAAACAATAGGCTGAGTGAAAGAATCTTTATACTAAATAAATGCTTTATGGTTCCATTTATATGAACTTTTATCCATGGGGTAGACTGGTTGCTGTAATAAGGACATTTCAAAATGTATAATGGGGTGAGGGGCTTCAAGGTGGCCAGCTAGAGGCGTCTGACTCACCTCCTCTACAAAGAAGAATCAAAATTGCAAGTAGATAATCACACTTTGAATAGAGCATCTAAGAGAGAACACAGGAATTCAAAACAAAAATGACAGGAAATACTTAAGGCATGAAAGAAGCAGGAAGAGAGGCAGCCTATTCAGCCAGGATTGGCTGGGAGCCAGGAAAAGCTCTTGGACGTGGCAAAAAGGTAAGTGAGAGACCCCCAGGACTCCATATTTCTGCAGTGGACTTATACAACCCTAACTACAGGAAAGCCCCTCGACCATCATGGGCCTCAAGACTAACACAAGGAGCTGCCTAGCGATTGCATAGAGGCATTGCTCCAGAGAGAACTCAGAGTCCCACAGGCTTCAAACCCTAAGGAGCTGCAGCTTGGTGTCTTTCTGAGATTGAAGTTCCCAAAGGACCATGTCCTGCCTGGGGCTGATGCCAATGCTATGCTACCACTGCCAGGCCAAGGAGGGGTAGAGGGGGCTAGCTACTTCACATGGTCTGAGGACAAATCCCACTTCCACTGCTATGAGCTGCTACAGGACTGAGATATAAGTAAATGACATGCTCCACAACTACCTGCCTACACTGTTCCTGCTGAGAGGGTCCCCACCTTCCCCAGTGGCAGGCTCACAGCACAACCACTGCTCTCCCCACCTGAGCATTCCTCTGACTTCCTGGGAACCAGCCCACCCCTGCCTATCACAGCCAGCATCTGAATGTACTACCAGGGGGCCTGAGGACAAATGCACCAGCCCAGTCCCACCCCCTTAGTACCTGAGCATGCCATCTAGAGGCCTGAGGATCACCCAGCCTAGTCCACCACCATTGGCACCTGGACATTCCTCCTGGGGTCTGAGTTCAAGCTGACCCAATTTGCTGATACCACCACAGCTGGCACCCACTCGCATACACCACCAGTGGACCATGGAACTGGCTCACCCAACCTGTCACAGCCACTGCTGACACCAGCACAGAGTGCTTGGGTTCCAGTGGGTTGCTCCACCAATGCTACTGCCATTGCCCACTTCACACCCACTACCCAGGAGCTCAAGAACCAGCCCACACACCCAACCCATCACTGCCAATACTAGTGTCCAAGTGAGCCATCTGGAGGCCCATGAATTGGCCTGACTGAACCTGCTAACACCAAAGCCAGCATACAACACTCTGGGGCTCAAGAAAAGACCACTGCCACCACTAGTACTCAAAGATTAGACCACTTGGCATCCTAGTCTTCAGTAAAACTTCACCTCAGCCTCCACTATTAACTGCACCCCAAGCCACTAAGGAAATCACAGACAAGACTGTTAATAGCCAAAGAAAGTATACAGAGACTACATTACTACATGTACCTCAAATCAAAGCTAAAGCAACCTACCCACCCAACAACATATATATATCTTCAGGAAAAATTCCTCCTCTATGAAAGCAAATTCAAAAAAACTGGAAGAAGCAATTGTTTTAGCAGATGTGTAGATATCAACATAAAGACACAAGAAACATGAAAAAGTAAGGAAATATAACTCCTCCAAAGGAACACAATAATTCTCTAGCAACAGATTCCCATCAAAAAGAAATTTATGGACTCCCGGATAAAGAATTCATAATACTGATTTTAAAGAAGCTCAACAAGATACAAGAGAATTCTGAAAACCAGTATAGATAAATCAGAAAAGCAATTCAGGATATGAATAAGAAATTTACCAAGGAGATAGATATATTTGAAAAGAATCAAATAGAAATTCTGGAACTGAAGAATTCATTGAATGAAATATGAAATGCATTTGAAAACTGCAAAAATAGTCTAGATCAAGTAGAAGAAAGAATCTCAGAACTTGAAGACAGGTCTTTTGAAATAATCCAATCAGACAAAAATTAAAAAAATGAGCAAAGCCTCAGTAACATATAGGACAATACAAAGCAACTAAATATTGGAATTATCAGTGTCCCAGAGGGCAAAGAGAAAACAAAAGGATATTTTCCTACTTAACCTATTTAACAAAATATTAGATGAAAACTTCCCAAGTCTAGAAAGAGACTTAGACATCCAGACACAGGAGGTTCAAAGATCAACAAACAAATACAATGCAAAAAGATCTTCTCCATGGTATATTATAGTCAGACTATCTAAAGTCAAAGAGAAGATACTGAAAATAGCAAGAGAAAAACATCAGGCAAGAGAAAGAAAGAAAAGGCATCCAAATTGGAAAAGAGGAAATCAAATTGCCCCTCTTTGCTGATGATATGATTTTATAACTAGGCAAACCTAAAGACTCCACCAACAAACTCCTAGATTTCATAAATAAATTCAGTAAAGTTGCTGGATACAAAATCAACATACAAAAATCAGTTGCATTTCTATACGCCAATAATGAACTAGCTGAAAATGAAGGCAATCCCATTCACAATAGCTACTTAAAAAAAAAAACCAACCTAGGAATAAATTTAACCAAGAATGTGAAAGAGCTCTACAAGGAAAACTACAAAACACTGAGGAAAGAAATTGAAGAGGACACAAAAAATGGAAAGACATCCCATGCTCATGGACTGAGGAATCAATATCATTAAAATGACCATATAACCCAAAGCAATCTACAGATTCAATGCAGTCCCTATCAAAATATTAATGTCATTTTTCATAGAAATAGAAAAATAATCCTAAAATTCATATGGAACCAAAAAACAGCCTGAATAGCCAGAGCAATCTTGAGCAAAAAGAATAAACCTGGAGGTATCACACTACCTGACTTCAAAGTATATCACAAGGCCATAGTAATCAAAACAGCACAGTATTGGTATAAAAATGGACACATAGAACAATGGAACATAATGGTGAACCCAGAAATTAATCCACATATTTACAGTCAGCTGATTCTCAACAAAAGTGCCAAGAACATACACTGGAGAATGGACACCCTTTTCAATAAATGATGCTGGGAAAACTGGACAACCACATGCAGAAGAATGAAACTAGACCCTCACCTCTCACTCTATACAAAAATCAACTCAAAATGGATCAAAGACCTAAATATAAGAACAGAAATGGTAAAACTACTAGAAGAAAACATAGGGTAAATGCTTCAGGACATTGATCTAACAAACATTTTATGGCTAAGACTTCAAAAGCACAGGCAACAAAAACAAAAATAGACAAATGGGACTATATTAAACTAAAAAGCTTCTGTATAGCAAAAGAAATAATCAAAAGAGTGAAGAGACAACCTCTTGGATGGGAGAAACTATTTGCAAATTACTCATTGGAGAGGGAATTAATATCCAGAATATACAAGAAACTCAACATTAAAAAAACAAATAATCTCATTAAAAAATGGACAAAGCACATGAATAGACATTTCTCAAAAGAAGACTTACAAATGAACAGCAGTATTAATATATGAAAAATGCACTGATTATTATAAAAATGCAAATGAAAACCACAATGAGATATCTCATCCCAATTAGAATGGCTGTTACTAAAAAGACAAAAAAAAAAAAAAAAAAAACAACAGATGCTAGTGAGGATGTATAGAAAAGGGAACTCTTATACACTGTTGGTGGAAACATAAATTAGTACAGCCGTTGTGGAAAATAGCATAAAGATTTCTCAAAAACTAAAAATAGAACTACCACAAAATCCAGTAATCCTACTACTAGGTCTTTATCCAAAGGAAAGAAAATCATTATATCAAAGGGATATCTGTACTCCATGTTTATTCACAATAGCAAAGATACAGAATCAACCTAAGTGTCCATCAACAAATGAAAGGATAGAGAAAGTATATATATACACAATGGAATACTACTTGGCCATAAAAAATAATGAAATCATGTCATATGCAGCAACATAAATGAGGGAAATAAGGCAGGCACAGAAATACAAATTTCACATACTCTCATTCATATATGGAAGCTAAAAAAATTGATCTCATGGATTTAGAGATAGAATGATAGTTACCAGAGGCTGAGAAGATTGTGGGGATGGGGAAGGGATGAGGAGAGGTTGATTAATAGGTATAAACATACAGTTCATAAATAATATAAATAAATAGAAGGAATAAGTTCCAGTGTTCAATAGCAGAGTGGGTTGACTATAGGTACCAACAATGTATTTGGGTATTTCAAAATAGCTATAAGAGAGGACTTGAAATGTATACCATACACAGGAATGACAAATACTCAAGGTGATGGATATCCTAAATACCCTGATTCAATCATTCCACATTCTATGCATGTAACAAAATACCACATGTACCCCGTAAAAGTGAACAAATACTAGGCATCGGTAGAAAAAAGAAATAAAAGCAAAAATGTATAATGGCTCAAATATAATAAAAGTTTCTTACTTAAAAGCAGTATGATACACTGAACAACTTGTAGGCCTCCTCCACAGAGCCATTCAGAGATTCAGGCCAACAAAGTCTGTGCCTTCTTTAGTATGTGGTTTGCATGTTCTCTGTAGCCAGGAGGGATGATAACCATGAAGGAGTCATATGAGCATAGCCTAGAAATAGTGCTTATCAATCTGCTTAAATTCCACTGGGTTGAACTGCAAGAGAAACTGGGAAATATATCTCTGCTAGAACTAAGAAGAAACATGGATGTTTGTGAGCAGCTGGCTGACTTGGCCATACTTCCATTCCCTGTTGATATTTTTTTTTTACACTGATTGTTTTTGTTGATGCTGTTGTTTATGTGTCTTTGTGTTTTATTGTTGTTGTTGTTGTTGTTTGAGGGATAAGTTCCTTTCAGGGAAGTGCACAAGTCCTTTTTAATTTTAATTTTAATTTTTTATTTTTTTTGAGACAGAGTCTCGCTCTGTTGCCCGGGCTAGAGTGCCGTGGCGTCAGCCTAGCTCACAGCAACCTCAAACTCCCGGGCTCAAGCAATCCTTCTGCCTCAGCCTCCCAAGTAGCTGGGACTACAGGCATGCACCATCATGCCCAGCTAATTTTTTCTATATATATTTTTAGTTGTCCATATAATTTCTTTTTATTTTTTTTTTTAGTAGAGATGGGGTCTTGCTCTTTCTCAGGCTGGTCTCGAACTTCTGAGCGCAAACAATCCACCCACCTCGGCCTTCCAGAGTGCTAGGATTACAGGCATGAGCCACCACACCCCAGCCCTGCATGAGTCCTTAATGCACAGCTCCACAACTTTTTACCTGCTTATAATCCCATTAATGAAATTAATATATACAATTTTTTCAGCACCCTCAATGATCTCTGTGTCCTCTTCTTGTGAATATACAAAGATAATCACTATTCTGACATTGACCAAGTAGATATTTTGTCTATTTTTGAGCTTCATATAAATGGAATTCCACAATGTGTAGAATCTTGGATCCGCCTTATTCCACTCATCATTATGTCTGGTTTTGCATGTATCAGTAGTTTGGCTTTTTTCATTCTTTTTAAACATACTCCATTGTATGAAAGCATCATGATATATATGCCCTTTCTACTTTCAACAGACATTTGGGTTATATCTAGTTTTGAGCTATTACAAATGAAGCTATGAACATTCTTGTACTTTTTTTCCGGTAAACACATGTCCTCAATTCCTTTGGCTATTTTCCCAGAAAGGAAATTTCTGGGAGGAGTATAGTATGTTTAGCTTAAGCAAAGTCTGTAAAACACTTCTCTAAATGGTTATACCAATTTATCCTCCCACCAGAAGTTTAAGAGGTTTTCAATTTCTTGCTAACACTTGGTATTTTCAGTTCCTTTTTGATAAGTTTTAATTTGACTAGAATTTTTAAAAATTTTTTATTGATACATAATAATTGTACATATTCATGGAGTACATTTTATATTTTGATACAAGCGTATAACATATAATGATCAAATCAGGGTAATTGGGACATTATTCACCTGAAACATTTATCATTGCTTTATGTTGGGAACATTTGATAACTTCTAGCTATTCTGAAATATAATAAATTATTGTTAACTATAGTTGCCCTATTGCACTATTGAAAACTAGAACTTTTTCCTTCTATTTAATAGAATTACTCCTTCACCAACACCTCTTCATTGCCCCTTCCCATCACCCTTACCAATCTCTAGTAGCCACCATTCTATTCACTGCCTCCTTGAGACCAATTTTTTTGGGGGAGTCCCATATATGAGTGTGAAAATGCAATATTTGTCTTTCTGTGCCTGGTTTATTTCACTTAAAATAATGTCCTCCAGATCCTTCCATGTTTCTGCGAATGACAAAATTTCCTTCTTTTTCATGGCTAAATAATATTCCGTTGCCATTGTGAATGATGCTGCAATAAACACGGAAGTGCAAATATCTTCTGGTTACATTTTATGTCTTTGCCTCACCCAAGCGAGGTTTAGAGGCATGCCCTTCCCCTCTACAGTGGTCACCGTGTCTGTGACCATTAGTTATGAGTTTACCCCTCCAACCCCCTAATCCCTGGAGAATATTACTACCATGTGAGCACCATAGTGTTGATCAGTTAGTGCTAATTTGATGGCGAGTACACATGGAGGCTATTCCTCGGATCTTGTGATACCTCACTGTGGATAATGGGCTCAAGCTCAATCCAGGAAAATATAAGAGGTGCTAGATCACTGTCGTTTCTTATAATTGAGTAATATTCCATTGTATACATATACCAAATTTTAGTAATCCACTCATGAATTGATGGGCACTTGGGTTGTTTCCACATCCTTGCAATAGTGAATTGTGCTACCATAAACATTCAGGTGCAGATGTCTTTATCATAGAATGTCTTTTGCTCTTTTGGGTAGATGTCTAATAGTGCTATTGCTGGATCGAACGGTATTTCTATTTTTAGCTCTTTGAGGTATCTCCAGATTCTTTTCCACAGAGGTTGCACCAATTTGCAGTCCCACCAGCAGTGTAAGAGTGTTCCCGTCTCTCCACATCCTCGCCAGCATTTGTTGTTTTGGGATTTTTTGATAGAGGCCAATCTCACTGGGGTTAGGTGATATCTCATTGTGGTTTTGATTTGCATTTCTCTAATGATTAGAGATGTTGAGCATTTTTTTATATGTTTGCTGGCCATTATTCTGTCTTCTTTTGAAAAGTTTCTGTTCATTTCCTTTGCCCATTTATTGATGGGGTTGTTTGACTTTTTTCTTGTTGATTTTTTTAAGTTCTAGACAGATTCTTTAAACACATAGAAAAGTTGCAAGAATTATCCAGATATCCGGGAACTGGTCTGCACTTATGGCTAGAATTAAGTAGTTTGGAGCTGGTCTGCTGCTCACAGCTAGGCCATGTTCTCCTATCAGACAGAAACAATCTCACAGAACACCAACATCAGACAAGATCACTCTGAGACCATAATAAAGTGAGAAAAAGCAAGACCACATCATAATTTGGTTTAAGTAGAAATCAAAACAAGGTCACTGTGCAATTCACAAAATACGAAACATCCTTTTTCCTGGCTAATATGAATGACTGTTGCTTCTTTACCAATTACTTTATCCTCATTCTAGTCTGCTCCCTATATGAATAAGATTTATTAAGATACTCAATTACTGAATGCTCTTACTTCCTGACAAAGCAAAATCCCACTTCTTTAAACCCTTCCCAAATTCACCCAAAGATCAAATACTTTAACAAGTCTTTTCTTTTTTTTTTTATTTCAGCATATTACAGGAGTGAAAATGTTTAGATTACATATACTGCAGCACAACAAGTCTTTTCTAACACCTGCTCACCGAGATGGCCTGCGGTCCGCCCTAGTGAGCATTTTTCCTTGATGCAGCAAATAAGAGACCCAATTTGTTCAATTATAGGTGTGTTCCTGATGGTCTTTGGCTAGAGGACATTAACAGCAGATATTAATGGAATAAAATGCAATGAAAAAACAGAAAATATCTACAAAGATTTAAACTGGTTCTTTGAAAGATAAAAATAATTGAGTAAACACATTTTTAGACTGATTCTAAGAAAGACAAAGTGAAGTGAAATATAAATAATATTAGAAAGGGAAAAAAAGGAACACATTATAACTACAGATATAAGAGAGAATATATTTTTTTAAATATTCAGCTGGAAATCAACAAGCCATGCATGAGGGATCCACCCCCATGACCGAAACACCTCCCGCCAGGCTGTACATCCAACACTGGGGATCAAATTTCAACATGAGATTTGAAGGGACCAAACATCCAAACCATATCACTTACGCATATTAACTTAAAGACTGGGAAACAACAAGGAAACCTATTTATCATAATTTATGAGGTTATTATGTGATTAAAATAAAAACCCCAAAAGGCCAGAAGTAAAAATATTAAAGCTCAATATCATAATACAAAACTCAAATTGAATACAAAAAAGAACTGCAACAGTGTATAAAAATCAGTCTATCTTGCTAAATAAAATGTATCTCAGGAGCAGAAGGTTCAGCAACAGTGTAATATATAACATTATGAGATTATTGGAGAGAAGACTTATATGTAATAATTTGATAATCACACTCATTTATGATTTTAAAAGTTCTTAGCAAACTAGAAATAAACAGGCACTTGCACCTGATAAAGGACATTTATCGAGAACCTACACCATGTGTGGTGAAAATTTCGAAGAATTCTCATTAAAATCTGGAACAAGGCAAGGGTACCTGTTATCACTACTTGGTTTAATTTTATCTTGAAAATCTTGCCAATGCAATAAAATTAAAAATAAAGCTTCTGGTATGTTTGTGTCATCTGGTCAGTACTGAATATTCCTACTTCTCCTCCCTAAAATCATTCAACTCAACAAGGAGGCAACAATGAAGACAAACACCCACAAAGCATATCTCTCATGAAATTAAGAGACAGAAAAAAAAAATCCTGCAAGCTCAAATTACAGATGCACCAAGAGCAGCTGCTATCAGCAGAACTTGAACAGGAAACCACAAGAGTAGGGTAAAGATGTGGTAAAGAACAGGGAGGTCATCAGGCAATACTGGCAGATGTGCAAATACTCAGATATCTATAACTATTATTTTCATTGTGAATTTATTGTAGTCTTTCCCATCTTAAAGTGAACCCTTTTTGTCAAGTGTAGTACTTTCTTTGGTATGAAAATCCTAACTTGTCATAACTTCTGTTTTTCATTTATGTTTTTACCCTTTTAGTCAGAATGATGTTTTCTTTTTGATGCAATCTGTAATTTTATAAAAGGTAAATGAAGCACTTTTATGCTTACCAGTATGACAGATATGCAGGCATATTTCATCATATTACTCTACCTTATTTTTATTATGAATGCACAGTAGGAATTTTAAGAGTACACAGCACACGGTTAAACACTGAGAACAAATGAATTAGTCTTCCTGGGTCTACCATAACAAACACCACGGTTTCAGTGGCTTTAACAACAGAAATTCATTTTCTCACAGTTCTGGAGGCTGGAAGTCCATGATCAAGGTGTCAGCAGGTTTGCTATTTTCTGAGGCCTCTCTCCTTGGCTTGCAGATGGCTGCCTTCTCCCCGTGTCCTCACATGGCCTTTGCCCTGTGGGTCCACATGTTTCTGGTGTCTCTTCTGGTGTCCAGACTTCCTCTTCTCAAAAGGACTCAAGCCACATTGGATTAAGGCCCACCCTAAAGAGCTCATGTTAACTTAATCACGCCTTTAAAGACCTTGTCTCTAAATACTGTTACATTCCCAGGTGCTGGAGGTTAGGACTTCAACATATGAATTTTGAGAAAACACAATTCAGCCCATAACACCATAATTTTGTTGACTAAAATTGGGTAGAGAAAGCTAGGGAGAAAAGAAAGGAGGAAGAAGTTAAAGGGTACTTTGTGTGATGCTCATAGTAAGGATCAATAAATACTGCCTGAAAAAAGAAGATTCTAAGGGTATTTTATAAAATTCTTTTTAAAAAGGCAGTCACTAGAATAAAAAAAATCATAAAAACTACAATTTTAAAAATATCAGACTCTATAGTGAAAGTATATATAAATACAATGTTCGCCTTTACATTTTATTTTGTAATCTTTATGTTAGACCTTGTTTTAGTCCCAGTTCTATTTTTAAATACATATATTCAATGTTCATCTCAGTCCTTTTGTTGAAATTTCCCTGATCATCTTTCAGTTGGGTGAACCTTGTTCTCTGGGAGATGCTTCAGGAAAACCTAATGTCCTTGAATTTTCAGAAATGTTTGACTATAGCCTTGACACTTGAAAAACAGCTTGGATGAATTTAAAATCCTTGGTTCAAACTTTCTCTCCTGAATTGTTGAATAGGCGTTGTTCCATTTCCATTAGCATTGACTTTAGCTATGTCAATTTGACTTTCTTTCCCTTAGAAATGACACAATGTTTTTTGCCCAGATGCCCAGTTTGCTACTAGTATTAGTAGGATATGTCTAGTGTTTGTAGGATATGTATTAATATGATAAATCTATTAACTAATGTTAGCAGTCTTGATATTGATCATTCTGGGACAGTTTTCTCAGATCTTGGATATAGCTTTAAATGTATGAATGTAATGAAATCTTACTTCAAGAACACTTTCTAACTTTTGTTCTACTCCATTCTTTTGCTTTTCCTCTGATTGGAGGAACTGCAATTATTCATATTTTGAATCATTTTTTACTGTCTTTTATAACTTTCTCTCTCTTCTAAAAATAGTTCTGCTTCTCTTTCACTTTTCCAAAGTTTATACTCTCTGCGTCTTGCTGTGCTTTCTGTGGTGTCTATTTTCCCTTTTGCTCCTTGTAATTCAGTCTTTATGTATGAAATGATTCCATCTGTTTCTCTTATTTCTGTACTAAATTTTACTAGTTACCACTTCACATCCTTGTCTTGACTGACAGTCACCTCCTGTTGACTGTCCATCACCTTCCTTTTGTTGGCCATGTTTTCCCTGAGGTCTTGTATTTATTTTTTATTGTCCTCCTTCCTGGCTATAACTACATGATGAATTTGTTTTTTTCCTTTCTTCATGTTGGAATTTTATGTCGCAATTTTCTTCAGCTTTGGAGCAGTGTTTTTCTAGTGAATTTCTTAGCAGGGAAGTTTTCTGTCTATTTTTAGTTTTTTTTTTTTTTTTGTTGTTGCCCTTTTATCTTTCTTTGGATGTTCTAGTTTCACAATTACTTTCTTAGTCATATAAGAATGAGTTGGTGTTTTTGCAATTAGAAGGAGGATCTCTTGCAGTGAGGGAAGGGACAGCTTTCCCAGTTTCTCAGCTGAAGAGCTCCCTCCTCTATTGCTATAATGTATGTGAGTTCTGGTAACAAGCCTCACCTGAATTTCATATCGTAACTTGCTCATTAAAGGTCCTACGATCAGTTCCATATGTCTGTAGTTCTTTCACCACCTTCAGTGAAGGAGCTACCTTCACTAAGGGATCCTGCTCCCAACTTCACTAACTTCCCTCTCTTTTAAGTGCTATTTTCTTGACTCTGTCACCTCTCGGTGCCTCCTCACCCAACACATTCTAAACCTTCTGTCTACAACTCTCCCATTGCACCTGCTATCTTCAATTATAGAAGTTCTCCCTGATCATAAGGCCCTATTTTGGGAGAGTGAATATTTACGATTGATTTCTCACATCTGTCATTTCTAAAACCTTCTATACATCCTGTTCTTAAATACACCTGCAACTCTGTTGTGGCTTCCTGCAGCAAGACTGCTATTTAATAAGTTCACATGCCAAAAAGTTACTATCAGGATACAGAAAGGAAGGAAAGTTCAGGAGAGAGAGCCCAGTAATAACAGATATCATAAAGCACACACACTAAAACATATACTTCCTAAATGGGAGCAATCCCTTTTGAGGGCAAAAACCATATCCTTTGTCTGTGTCTGCCAAAGAGCGTACAGGAATAGGGCTAGGGGTGGCAGAAGGCACTCCTAGAACCAGTCAAGTACATAAATGCAAAGAGGCAAGGCTTCATAAAGAATCGGGAAGATAAACAAAATTGGAGAAAGCCAGTTGATTTTGTGACAACAGAAAAGAAAGATAAGCACTAGAAAAATAAAAATCATTTAGCATGGATTGTTATCCTGGCCCCTATAGGAAAATCTTGCAAATATTAATAGTTGACCTAGAAATCCCTAACTCAAACAATAATAAATATAGAAGGAAAAGAAGAAGAGGAGAAGAAGAAAAATGGCATGCCGTCTATATAGATAGTATTAGAGAAAAAGGAGAAACAATTAAGCATAATTTAACATGTGAGGAATACTTCACTATGGAACAAATGAAAACTGTAAATAAGCATTTTAATTTTAATCATTTTTGTAGATATGTAGTATATCTCATAGTAGTTTTAGTTTGCATTTCTCTATAACTAGAATTATTTACAAAACTGAATCCTATAGTAACTCTTTAAACTCTGATAAACACCAGTGAATATTAATAGTATTTGTATTTTAGCAACATAACATTCAAATCTCCTAGCAAGATTAACAGCACTTCATAGAATTACACATGGAAATTGCCAGCTTAAGGACTTACCTTGTTTGCTAACCTTGTTATTTCTTGGAACACCACTTGTAGAATTTATATAAAGTATACTGTGCATGTGAGGGTATTCATATTTGATTTGTAAGCATGACTCACTGTTAGTAGCAGACAGGGCCACAAATTACACTTATACCATGGCAACAACTACAAATAGGACTGCCTGTTTAGCTCCACCCTGCTCTTGTCCCATTTCCCGATACATCAGCCTTAACTTGTGACTCCACAAGTTAATGTTTCCAGCTCCTGCTCTTACATGACCAGGATGGACTCTTTTGAACAAATGATGTCTCTATGTTGACTATTAGGCATTAATTATAATGTTTTATAATTAAAAATGTTTATCAAAGAAATAAAGCATTTCTTAGGGCCTGCTACTACGTTTGGAAATTATAATACAATTGTTTAATAATGTGAATTAGATTCAGATACTGCTGACTCATCAACTACTGTGCAATGGACACAATGTTTACTGTCAAGGATGCCATGGTCACTTTTTGAATCAGAGAAAATAGAATCAAAGCCCACTCTCTTTTTATTCCTAGAAATGTACTTCAAATTTAAAAATGATTTTAGAAACTTGAATTTTTATTGTCATGTTTGCTTAACTCTCCCACATTATTTGAATAAATTTCAGTTACTACTGAAATACTCTTCTCTTGGTTGTCTCTCACACTCTGCATGCCCCTCATTTTGAATTTTGTCAATTTAGGACCTTATTAAATGTAATGTAGGTTAATGGTATTCAAACTTTTTGCCTACAAATTCACTAAAACTATTTTGTAAAAATTTGTGCCTCCATCACACATTTCAAAGTTAATGTCTAAATTTTTCATCATAATTTTATAGTTGTAAAGGACATAATTTTCAGTGAATTGTAAAATTCAACATTTAAAATAAAGCTGTCAAATTATTCTTTTAAATATATCCAATGAAATTTAAATACATAATGATTTGATATAAATTTTCATTCATATAAAAATATACAAGCTAGTCTTCCATATTACCCACAGCAGAGTATATATAAAGTTACCCCTTGTTTCTGTCATAATTCACAGGAAAACCTTCTGAAGCCCAGAGCCCTTGATATCCTGTATATGCAAGAAGAATTGTGCCTATTCCTTCTTGCAGAAAGGAGCTCTCATGTGGGTACAAATGGAATAGTGTTTACGTCTATAAAAAGTAGGGTGGTGTTATCTATGTCATAAAGCTAAAGAGCACTGTTAGGATCTGGAAAGGTTTGCTGGCAACTTGAGCCATTTCAAGATGGAACTGAAACAATAAACCTTACTAATTAAGTTCATGGAATAATCACATGGACAGAAACTGTTCCAAATGACTAAAACCTAGTGACAGTGCACATTCCTACTGAGATAGACCCTAAGGATAAAAAGAGCTATAAAGTATTTTAAATTAATGACATCAATTATATTGCTTTGATGTTGTCGTTCTTATTCTGAGACTGCTCTGTGTATCATACAATAAAGCAAATAAGTAATCATGTTGGTGTGTTTCAGAATTAGGGTTTCCTGTGTGGAAGAAAGGAGACATAAATATGGGATCAATGAGGTTAAATAAAAATCCTGTAGATGTTGAATTGTCAATATCAGAAGGAGCTTATGTATTTTATCAATGTCCTAACTGTCCACTGAAAACAGTACTAACAAGCACACTTATAATACCCTCATTTTGATCTCTAAATAACACTTTCCACCAAAAGCACAGACTCTTTTGATAAATGGCTGTTTGAAGTTCTAAGTCAGGAAATATATTAGATGATCATGAAACATGTTCTCATACTGGAAAACAAAGAAGCTATCACAAAGGACTCAGAACCAACTAGCAGAGGTTTCCTTTGAGCAAGGATGTGCCACCTTCATAAGGAAAATAACTGCAATGGATTGAAACACATAAAATAGGCTTAAATCATAATATAATAATGATACTAAACAAAACTCCAAAAACTTAGTGGTCACCTTTGAAGAATATAGTGAGGTAACTCATTACTCTGAAACTGGTAAATGAAGGGAAAAAATCAAGGAATTATAACCTGCCTTTTCCATATGAACTACCTTAAAGTAACCAAATAGTGAATAAGGGAAAGTTTCACTTTTTAAAAATATTCCAGATAAATAATGAAGAAATAAATAATACAATGTGAAATTTACAATCTTGTAAATTCTTTTAAAAAATCACCCAGGCAATGATCATTAACGGCTGCTATTAACACAAAAAGAAAACCAATCAGGCATTTTGTGCCTCTTGAAAGTAAAAAACACAGCTCATGAAATATTTTTTGGGGGAAGTGGAAACTATATCAGATGAAAACTCTAGATTTAACTGTCATTTATAGGACATAAAAGAGAGAAGAATCTATTGAACAACACAACAAGAATGCAAATGAAACAGGGATCCAAATTGTGGGAAACCTTATAGGATAAATGACCCAGGATCTTCAACAAATAAATTACATGAAAAAAACAAGAAAGAAGACAAGAGTGTGGCCTTTGTTTTGATAGTAATTATAACAAATTAACTAAAAAAATAAATAATAAACATGAGACAACCAGGATAATGTAAACACTGACAGAATATTTGATGATATTAAGAAATTATGATCAATTATTTCTAGGTGTGATAATTATATCATGGTTATGTCTAATATGAGAACCTTTACCTTCTAGAGATAGATTAAAATACTTATGAATGAAATCATAAAAATTAAAAAGGAGACAGTGAATAGAGCAAAGATGAAATAAGATTGGTTGTTGTTGAAACAGTGATTCAGATTTGAGAGTAATGAATGGAAATCACAGCAAAGGACAAAAAAAGGCAACAATTTTAAATATAGTAACAGCCGTATCACACAGCATAATAGCTGTGTGCCAAAGCCTCTCAACCATGCTGCCATCTCTAGCAGTTTCTCAGGGTCTGCCAGTGTATTGCTGGGTCTATGGCTTTGTTCCAAGATTTCTCCAATGTCTCAGTACCTGGATCTCCATCACTGACTTAGGAGGAGACTAAAAATTGTTGTTTCTTTAACATACAAAGTACTAAACTCTTCTTTGTCTGAACCTGACCTAGAGGACCAAAATTCATTCACATATTTTTCTAAACAGAGTTGAAACTGTCTCCCTAATAGGGATTTCTGTTTGAACTAGGATAGGCACTCCAACTTGCCCTGCACATTGATATAAGACTATAGCAACCATGCACATAGAACAGCTAGGAGCAAACACATCCACAATGCACATACTGAGAAACTAAGTAGCTCTTTACTACTTACTTGGTATTTTAGGATGCTTATTGACTTAAAATATTGTCAATATTGACTTAAAAAGAAAAAAATGACCTTCCTGTGCTGTGACTGATTTTTACTCTTTGTTGGAGTAAGTTGACCTATTGCAAAGCTGAGATTATGAATATATAATAAAAAGCACATGTGTGCTATTTACTTAGAAGCATAAAATGATGGCCCCATCTTCACATTGCCTTTTGCCTGTGTTTCTCCTCTTCTGTCTCTTATAAGGATATTTTATTGGATTTAGGAACCATACTAATCCAATATGATCTCATCTCATCTCAATATTTATGCTAATTACAATAAAGCCTTGTTTGCAACTTTAACTCCTAAGACCCTCGTGACCCCACCTGTCTCCTCTAAACTGATTTGTTTTACTTTTATCAAACACCTACTATGTGGCAGGCATTGTTCTAAGCATTATACAAATAACGTATTTAATAGTTGTATGAATTGGTATTGATTTTCTTTTGGTTCATCTCTCCCTTGTGTAAAGGCTGACAGCCCTTCTCTCAGCAATGTGGTCCAATGTTCTGAGCATGATGACCTTGATAAAGTCTGACCTGAGACCCAGCTGCAGTTGTTGACACTCCATGTGATTTCTCACTTGAAAATAAAATGCCACCTCCTGGAAAGAGCTGAAGGAAGAGATTCAAGAAACTGACAGATAAGATTTAAGATTCCTGGTGCAAATATCTTCTTTAAAAATGAGCCAGAGCCCAGGCTGGGTGGCTCATGCCTGTAATCCTAGCACTTTGGGAGGCCAAGGCAGAAGGATTGCTTGAGGATAGGAGTTCAAGACCAGCCTGAGCAACATAGTGAGACTGTCATCGCTACAAAAAAAAATTTTTTAAATTAGCTGGGCATGGCACACCCATAGTCCTAGCTACTTGGGAGGTTGAGCCAGGAGGTTAGCTTGAGCCAAGGAGTTGGAGGCGGCAGTGAGCTATGAGGACACCACTGCACTCTAGCCCAGGCAACAGATTGAAACCCTGTTTGAAAGGAAGGAAGAAAGAGAGGGAGGGAGGGCAACAGGAGAGCTCCCTAAAGAAAGAAAGAAAAGCCAGATAACTAAGATAGACAAGCAGCCACAGCAGGAAACAGTAGCTGGCTGTGCCCCAAGAGGAGTTCAGGGTTGTCCCCTGTGCATTATTCATGACAGAAAGATGTGCAGACCATGTATCTCACCTTTTTCTCTTCTCTTCCATTTAGACCTAGTAAGACAACTCCTAATTGAAGCATTCAGTTAGACTGAATATTCTTTTATGGGTTTTTGTTGTTGTTGTTCATTTTAAAACACCATAAGGACCTATAACCTAGTAAGCTAGGGGCCAACTAAGAATCCAGCAAGTGAATTTTATTTTCTTTCTTGTGGAGTAACCAATATGAGTTTATGCAAGATTTGGAGCTACCGATTTATACAGAAGTGACATTTATCAGCCTCTGGAGTTCAGTGCTCTTCCTTCATTATGTTTACGTCTTCAAAAAGCATAAATGAGCTGAATCCTCATTCTGTAGATACTTCACAAAATCTCATGGTGCTTGGTCCTAATTCTGCCACTCACTGTGTGACCTAAGGCAAAGCACACGACTTCTGATGTTTCAGCTTCGTCACATGTAATCACTGATAATCACACTGTACCACTGTAGCAAATACCGAAAAAGCTAGTAATTTCTTTATGACAATCATATTTTTGTTGGATGGTAAATGTTGTCGTTAGGACCTTTTCTTATTAGTTTTCACCATAAAGACTCTTATTCCTAATACAGACAAAACCAGCTCATACAACATCTGAAATTTCTTCCTACTTACCTGGAATCATGGGAGTTTTCCCAGAAATGAATATATAATTTCATTTAATAAGCAGCTATTAAATACCTATGGTGTACTATGAAAAATATGACATGAAATAAGACATTGTTTAAGGCTTCAAGTTTCTTTATTTTATTTTATTTTATTTTATTTTTTTCCCCACCCCCCCCTTTCCCGAGTCAGCACCTTCAAGTGTTACCACTCCCCAAACGGTGCGCAATGCACTCATTGTGTAGGCATACCCCCATCCCCTCCCCCACCCCCCACCTCAGTCTGATGTCCAATTGGTGTCGTTCCCAGATTTGTATTTAGGTGATGTTCAGGGAAACCAATTTTCTGGTGAGTACATGTGATGCTTGTTTTTCCATTCTTGGGATACTTCACTTAATATAAGGGGTTCCAACTCTCTCCAGGAGAACCATAGAGATGTTGTATCTTCATCATTCCTTATAGCTGAGTAATATTCCATGGTATACATATACCACAGTTTACTAATCCAATCATGTATTGATGGGCATTTGGGTTGTTTCCACATCTTTGCTATTGTGAATTGTGCTGCTATAAACATTCGGGTACATGTGTCTTTGTTACAGAATGACCTTTTTTCCTTTGGGTATATGCCCAGTAATGGGATTGCTGGGTCAAATGGCAGGTCTACTTGAATCTGTTTAAGATACCTCCATAATGCTTTCCACAGGGGTTGCACTAGTTTGCCGTCCCACCAGCAGTGTATTAATGTTCCTGTCTCTCCACACCCACGCCAACATGTGTTGTTTTGGGTTTTTTTGATAAAGGCCATTCTCACTGGGGTTAAGTGATATCTCATTGTGGTTTTGATTTGCATTTCCCTGATGATTAGAGATGTTGAACACTTTTTCATGTGTTTGTTAGCCATTTTTATATCTTCTTTTGAAAAATTTCTATTCATGTCCTTTGCCCACTTCTTATAGGGTTGCTTGATTTTTTCTTGCTGATTTTCCTGAGTTCTAAATAGATTCTTGTTATCAGTCCTTTATCTGATGTGTAGTATGCAAAAATTTTTTCCCATTCTGTAGGTGGTCTGTTTATTCTCTGGACTGTTTCTTTGGCTGTGCAGAAGGCTTCAAGTTTCTTATAATTCAATTGCAACAATTTATTCTGGAGTCTTAATTTAAACTCCTCAGCGCCTAATGCAAAAGTTATATTGATTCTACCCTCTGTCTTTTTTTTTTTTTTTTTTTTTGCTAATTCTTACTTAAATATGTAGAATGAAGGTAACAGCTAAATAATAAATATAGATGGACATTTGTACCAACATTCTACACAATTTGTAACCTCATTTAGGAAATAAGTATACTTTTAAAGTCTTCAGTATTGTCGTAATTACTTAGAGAAGCAATTAGCTTTAATCAGATTTAAAACAACAGGGAAACAGGGGACAATATTATACTTAGGGAAAAAAAATTAAGGGATTAAATTACAAGAAGTAGCTTATTCTTTTTATTTTGTAAATACTAGAAAAGTTGTAAAAGCATATTTCATTTTAGTTTAACTGAGAGTTAGCAATACTTCACCTTTTTTTATTTGCTTTAACAAATAAAAATTATATATGCCTATAACGTATGTGATGTTTTAATATATGTATACATTGTGAAATGACTAAGTCAAGCTAATTAATATATGCATTACCTCACATGGTTATCATTTTTTGTGATGAATCAATATTGTTAAATTTCCATACTATCCAAAGCAATGCAAAATTCAACACAATCCCTATCAAAATGCTAATGACATTTTTCACAGAAATGGAAAAAGCATCCTAAAATTCATATGCAACCACAAAAGACCCTAAATAGCCAAAGCAATCTTGAGCAAAAAAGAACAAGGCTGGAATCTACACACTGATTTCAAAATCTACCACAAGCTATAAGAGTCAAAATAGCACAGTTATGACATGAAAACATACACATAGATCAATGAACAGGATAAAGGGCTCAGAAATACTTAATCTTTAAAATATTTACTTTCTAAAACCTTCTTAGTATACAGGCGAGATATAGGGAATACTAATTGAGCTTCTCCAAAATTACAGAATATATTATAAATATTAGGCACTCAGATACATATGTCAAATCGAGGTAGGGTCTGGAAGGACCAGTAAAATGTATGTGAACTCAGAGTTGTTAATGGCATTAAAATTGATGCCCTATTTCTAGCAACATATAACAAGAACCCTAAAAGGTTCATAGCTTTTGACCTCATAATTCCAGTATTGAGAATTTATGTTAAGGAATAAAAGCTATATATGTACATACCATTGTGAAACCATGGCATTTGTATCAGCAAAACCCTGGGAACAATCTGATTATGTAGCAGCTATACAGTGGCTGATTAAACAATGGCAGGTGATATGAGGGAATCTATGCAACCATTAACAACACAAATATGAGACTATAGAAAAGTGAATGCAAAACTATCTTAAGTACAAACAAACATGAAGTGATTATGGTTAGGTAAAGCCAATGCATACCCATATATATGTATATATATGTATTCATATATTTATACTATATATATATAAAACTGAAGAAGCCATGTAGAGATATAATTTTTCAATATGAAAACATTTTTATTTTTAACAGCTTAGTGAGATATAATTTAAATACCATAAAGTTCATCTGTTTAAAGTGTACTATCCAATGGTTTTAAGTATATTAATAGAGTGCTTATTTTTTTAAATTACTTAAACTTTATCTTTCTTTTTAAGATGAGGCAAGAGGTCAGTAGTTATATTTTACTTTACTTTATTTTTATTTAATTGTTTTTGAGACAAAGTCTGGCTCTATCACTTGGGCTAGAGGGCCATGGCATCAGCCTAGCTCACAGCAACCTCAAACTCCTGGGCTTGAGTGATCTTCCTGCCTCAGCTCCCTCAGTAGCTGGGACTACAGGCACGCGCCACGACGCCCGGATAATTTTTCTATTTTTAGTAGAGATGGGGTCTTGCTCTTGCTCAGGCTGGTCTCGAACTCCTGACCTCCAGTGATCCTCCTGCCTTGGCGGCCTCCCAAAGTGCTAGGATTACAGGCGTGGGTCACCACGCCTGCCGGCCAGGAGTCATATTTTAATTTAAGAGCTATTGAAAATTGTTGCTACTGTAGCCATGCAATGAACATAATTCCATATAATCTATTTGGATTTAATATCCAGATAAATGTCCAGGCTGTTGAACAAGATTTTTTAAAAATTTGAGTCAATTTCTGGCAGTAAATCATCTCCTTATTTCGTAGCTCATATAAGGATTGTATTTGCTACCAACGGATCCTAGCAAGGTTAATTCCTCACGTCCAAAGTCAGTTCCAGAGCCTACAGTCTCTATGCATTCTGCTTTGGTAGGAAGAAGGGAATAACATGATAGGATTGGCTTTATTCTTAAGAATAAACATGGAATAATGCTAAACACACAGGGTTTGAGTTCAGACTTGGATTTGAATCCCAGCTCTGCTACTTTTTATTTACTCTGAGGCTTACTTCCCCCAGTTACCTCATCTGTAAAATGGGGTTAGTGTCACTTACTTGCAGGGTGGTAACTGACTTGATGAATAATAAACACTTAGCACAGCATCTGGAATGTTGGTGAGGCTCATTCACTGGAGTAACTACTGTAATTGTTAATTCTGTTATATTAGCATAGACCTACATACACAGAAGCTTTGTTTCTCAGACCACACCAACCGTGAAGAAACCAATTACGAGTTACAATTAAGGAATTACTTCAGAACCCCTCCCATTTTCCTGGGACTCTGGGTGGCAGCACCATTCCAGAACTGAAGGGATGTCCCACCACGCCCTCCTTTGGATGCCTGTGCCTGTCTATGGAGCTGTGCTATATCTACAGTGCTTTTCCCACTGACCTTCCTCTAGCACTGATGACCTGTCTCGCCAAAGTGCCATCCCACCCCAACTAAGTGGTTCTACTTTTTCCCATCCATAGCTTTTGGGAAACTCTAAAGGGTGGTCTTATTCTTTGTGGGAATAACCCAGCCACACCAGCCTCATGGAAGAATAAAATTAAACTTCTACTGCCTTGACAGGATCCCCACAAACCTATGTGCTGGAGATTTCCACACCCACCTGCTTAAACTGTGCCCCAAACATTTCTTAGATTTTCCCAATGTATTTTGATTATAAATCCCTCAGGTTCTTTCGACAGCTTTCCTCTAACTGTGTGTGTGTATGTGTGTGTGTGTGTGAGTGTGTGTGTGTGTGTGTGTCTATTTTCTTCTTACATATGGGCTCAGAAACACTTTTTTCCATGTTCTAAAGAAGGTTGGCAAGGTTTTGAGTATTGAGAGCCTGAACTTTACTTTTACCAGGAAAAAAATGTTAAAGGCTTTTTTTCAAAAACCTAGAATGAAGTCCAGGGGCTGAGGTGTCCTAATGGTCAGTGTTCCAAGGGCTGAGAGAGAAAGAAGGGGCCTAGAGTTGAGGGCGGGGCGTGGTGGAAGAGTCTGCAGGGGTGGAGCTGCCTGGTTCTCACACGGAGGTGCCTGTGTACTCCTGCTACACTGAGGTTCCTGACTATGAAGCATGGTATAGAATATACTGTTCAGCTTGGACAATGAATTTTGATAGTGACAAAGATAGAGTCAAGATCAGAAGTCCATCCTCAAATTAGCAATAAACCCTAAGATTCCTATGGAATCCTGAGATAAAATTAGATTTCCCACCAGACAAAAATTGAATTTTCTTCCAATTTTGATGGGTTTTTGGGTGAGGAGACAAGATTGGTTTGATTTGGAAAAATAAAATAATGTTACATTTCCTTTACTTTGAGCGCGTGGAGTGAAACATGTTGGTTACCCTCCCATTTCAGCTGCATTCAACTTGCAGCAAGGATTCCCAGGCTTATTATAGAGAAATTCTATTAGTTTCTCTATTACCTTGAGAAGTTGCATTCTCAAGGGATTATCTGGGAAGCCAAAACAGATTTATATAAGAGAGATTATCTTTCTTTTGAGTTTACGTGACTAGATTCAACCATCTAGGTTATTTAAATGGGATATTGTCTGAATAGGAAATGTGTGAACTCTGAAGCAAACTACAAGAGACAATGTAAGTGCAGTACAGAAAACAAAAAGCTTTGGAGACAGAATAACAAGCTTTGCCATCTTGGACAAGTTGTATACTCTCAGGTGGTATTTTCATCTGGAAAATAAAGATTTAAGTATATTTTTCAGTAGGTGACAGTGAAGAAGAAAATAAATACATACTTAAAGGCACATAGCCATCAAGAAATGCTCATTTTATCCTCTATTATAGCCAGAATTGGCTTCTTCTGATCTCCTTTACTTTTTAATGAATGTTATTGATATATACAGAAAAGCACATCATAAGCGTAGAACTTACATAGAACTTGATGAATTATCACAGAAAGAACATACCATTATAATCACCATGATACCAAGAACCAGAACCTAACCAATGTCCGGGAAACCCCTCCTGTGTCCTGTACCTCCTCCTCTGATGCAACCACTCCCCTGACTTCTAACCATCATTTGGTTTTGCCTGATTTTTAAATGTAATACAAATTGAATCACATAGTATGTATCATTTTGTATCTGGCTTCCTCCACTTAGCATTATGTTGGTGAAATTCAATCTGATTTTGTATTAAACAACAGTTTGTTCATGTGCATTACTGAAGAGTTTTTCCATTGCTTGAATGTGCTATATTATATTATATGCTTTAGGATATGCTTCCAGAGAGTGTTTCAAATGGCTGTACCATTTTATCAAACTAGTATATAAGTTCCTGTTCTACATCTCTACATTCAGTATTGACAATTTCATCTTTTTAAGTTTTAGCCATTGTGTTTGAGATAGATTGCTATCTCATTGTGGTTTGATTTACATTTCCCTGATAACTAATGAGGCTCGACATCTTTTCACACATTTGTTGATCATTTGGCTCTCATCTTTGTGAAGTGCCAAAAGTGTTTTGATGGTTTTTTATTGATTGGATTTTCTATCTTATTGTGATTTTTTTAAAAAAATTCTTTATATACAGCCTTTCCTACATTGTGGGTTGCCTAGTCACTATATTAAAGACGTTTTCTGATTGAAATGAAGTTTCTAAGTCTAATGTAGCCCAATTTGTCAATCTTATCTTTGAGGATTAGTGTTTTTTACCATGCTTAAGAAATCATTCCTTACTCCAAGATCATAAAGATATTCTCCTATGCTTCCTTTTAGAAGCTTTACTTTTTAACTTTCATATTTGGTATATAAATGTACCTGGAATTATTTTTTTATATGGTATTAAAAAGAGGTCAGAATTTATTTTATTTCTCTGTCCGTAGATCCAATAGATTTAGCATCTTTTTTTTTTTTTTTTTTTGAGACAGAGTCTTGCTCTGTTGCCCAGGCTAGAGTGAGTGCCATGGCGTCATCCTAGCTCACAGCAACCTCAAACTCCTGGGCTTAAGCGATCCTACTGCCTCAGCCTCCCCAGTAGCTGGGACTACAGGCATGTGCCACCATGCCTGGCTAATTTTTTCTATATATATTTTTAGTTGCCCAGATAATTTCTTTCTATTTTTAGTAGAGATGGGGGTCTCACTCTTGCTCAGGCTGGTCTCGAACTCCTGACCTCTAGTGATCCACCTGCCTAGGCCTCCCAGAGGGCTAGGATTACAGGCGTGAGCCACCGCGCCTGGCCAGATTTAGCATCTTTTATTTGTAAAGAATATTCTTTCTTTTTTTAATTTTTTAAATTTCAGCATACTACAGGGGTACAGATGTTTAGGTTACATATGTGGCCTTTGCCCCACCCAAGTCAGAGCTTCAAGCATGTCCATCCCCCAGACAGTGTATATCCCCATCTCCTCCTCCCCCCTCCCACCTGCCCAACAGCCAATGAATATTACTACTATATGTGTACTTAAGTGTTGATCAGTTAATACCAATTTGATGGTGAGTACATGTGGTGCTTGTTTTTCCATTCTTTTCATACTTCACTTAGTAGAAATGGGATCCAGCTCTATCCAGGATAATACAAGAGGTGCTAGATCACCATTGTTTTTTTGTGGTTGAGTAGAACTTCATGGTATACATATACATGTACCACATTTTATTAATCCACTCATGTATTGATGGGGACTTGGGTTGTTTCCCCATCTTTGCAATTGTGAATTGTGCTGCTATAAACATTCTAGTACACATGTCTTTTCTATAGAATGTCTTTTGTTCCTTTGGGTAGATACCCAGTAATGGGATTGCTGTATCAAATGGTAGTTTTACTTGTAGTTCTTTGAGGTATCTCCATATTACCTTCCACAGAGGTTGTACTAGTTTGTAGTCCCACCAGCAGTGTATGAGTGTTCCTATCTCTCCACATCCACGGCAACATTCTTTACTTCTTTATAGAGCCACCTTTCTCATTAATCCAGTTACGTCACCACGTATGGGTGAGTCTGTTTGGATTCTCTATTCTGTTCCAGTAGTCAATCGTCTATTCTTAACTATTGCAACATTATAGTAAGTATTGATATTAATATCTGGTACTATAAGTTCTACAACTCTTTTGTTTTTCTCCAAGATCAACTTGGCTTTTCTTGGCCCTTGCATTGCAATATGCATTTTAAAACTAGCTTGTCAATTTTTTCACAAAGACTCTTTGAGCTTTCATTGGAATTGCATTAGATCTATTTAGGAAGTACTTTATATAT